>NC_059268.1:1427925-1447925 GCF_017591435.1 Portunus trituberculatus
ATCGGTATGAGCTCTGGTAAGCGGCGAATATCTGACCCTGCGATGGCTTTTGCTGCGTATATGCACGCGCAAATTTTTGCTGGAACGTCCTCCTCCTCTCCAGCTTTGCGTGATAGCGGCAGAGAGAGAGAGAGAGAGAGAGAATAATTATGATAATAATAATAATAATAATAATGCTAATAACAATAATGATAACAATAATAACTTTATTTAATCTACCGTGGTAACTTATCTTACATGTGATATTCAAGTATATATATATATATATATATATATATATATATATATATATATATATATATATATATATATATATATATATATATATATATATATATATACACTTGAATATGCAGGCAAGGGTACATATATTATGATATACAACATGAAAATACATAATTCAATTACATCATATACAGAGAGAGAGAGAGAGAGAGAGAGAGAGAGAGAGAGAGAGAGAGAGAGAGAGAGAGAGAGAGAGAGAGATGTAGAAGGAAGAGGAAACATTAAACTGTATTATCAAAGCTCACCATTTTCTCTCACTCACCTGCCGCCCGGTGGAATACTCCAGGAGAGGTACTTACGGCGATGTAGGCAGTGCTGCAGACTGAGTGATTCCCCGTGTCCTCTCTTCCCGGTTCCCTTTGTGGTCTCATTTATACAATTGAGCAGCTGCAGCCTGCCCTCTAAAGACAACTTCTACTACTTCCTACACTACACTACAACACCTTACACTTTTACACTCTCTTCAAATCAAAATTTAATAATGGCTTCACCACGCCCTGCCTCGAGTCCCTCTGGGAGGGGACCATAATGTCCCCAGGTCGGACTGCCCTCTGCTGTCGACCTTGGGTGTCTTGACACTTCATCTAATACTTTCACTATCAATTTCTGCAACATTCGTGGCCTTCGTTCTAATTTTCAATCTGTGGAACACCACCTCTCCTCTACTAAACCTCATCTTCTCTTCCTAACTGAAACACAGTTGTCTGTGACTACTGACAGCAGCCCTTTTCTGTTCCCTCCTACTTGCTCTATCCTCATTTTCAATCCAAAGCTGGATGTTGCGCATACGTGCGTAACGACACCACTTGCTCTCGTGCCCACAATCTTGAATCTTCAGAATTTCCTACCATCTGGCTAAGACTTCAATGTCACTCTCTAACTAAATTCATCTGTGCTGTATACCTCTCACCTAATTCCTCTGACTATGTAAAATTCTTTGACTATTTGACTTCCAAGGTGGAGCACATCTTATCTCACTTTCCTTTTGCTGAGATCTCCATTTTAGGGATTTCAATGTTCACCACCAGCTTTGGCTTTCATCTTCTTTCACTGACCAACCTGGTGAACAAACCTTCAACTTTGCTATCCTTCATGACCTAGAGCAGCTAGTGAAGTTCCCTACCCGTATTCCTGACCGCCTTGGAGACACGCCCAACATTCTTGATCTTTTCCTAACCTCCCACCCTTCTGCTTACTCTGTTAAACTTTCCTCTCCGTTGGGCTCCTCCGACCACAATCTAATTTCCGTTACCAGTTCTATCACTCCAGTGCAGCCTCAGGACCCGCCTAAGCGGAGGTGCTTCTGGCATTTTAACTCTGCTAAGTGGGAGGAACTAAGGCAGTACTATTCTGATTTCCTTGGGATGATTATTGTTTTCATGTCAGAGATCCTTCTCTTTGTGCCGAGCACATAACAGAGGTGATTATCTCTGGCATGGAGCTATACATTCCTCATACTTTCTCTAACCCTAAAGCTAAAAGCCTTGGTTTAACTCTGCTTGTTCTCGTGCTGTCAATGATAGAGAGGCGGCTCACAAACGGTTCCGTAGCCATCCAACTGCTGAAACTCATGCCCTATATATTTCTGCCCGTAATCATGCCAAATCTATTCTCCAACTTACTAAAAACTCTTTCATCAATAGAAAATGTCAAAGTCTTTCCAATTCTAACTCCTCTCGAGATTTCTGGCATCTAGCCAATAATATCTCTAACAACTTTACTTCTTCGTCTTTCCCTCCTTTACTTCATCCAGATGGCTCTACAGCTGTCTCTTCTTTTTCTAAAGCTGAACTCTTCGCTCAAACCTTTGCTACCAACTCAACTTTGGATGATTCTGGGCATATTCCTCCTACTCCTCCACCCTCTGACTACTTCATCCCTAAAATTAAAATTCTTTATAAAGACGTTTTCCTGGCCCTCTCTGGCCTTGATTCTCGGAAGGCTTACGGTCCGGATGGAGTCCCTCCTGTTGTTCTCAAAAACTGTGCTTGAACTCGCTCACTGCCTGGTCAAACTCTTTCATCTGTGTCTCTACTTCTATTTATCCTTCTTGCTGGAAGTTTGCTCACATTCAACCTGTCCCTAAAAAGGTGACCACTCCAATCCTTCTAACTACCGCCCTATAGCTTTGATTTCCTGCCTTTCTAAAGCCTTTGAGTCTATCCTTAATAGGAAGATAATGAGGCATCTATCAGCTCACACAACCTTCTCTCTGATTGCCAGTATGGTTTCCGTAAAGGCAGATCTACTGGTGATCTTCTTACTTTCCTAACTGAATCTTGGTCATCCTCTTTAGGGACTTCGGTGAAACCTTTGCTGTCGGCCTTGACATATCGAAAGCCTTCGATAGAGTCTGGCACAAATCTTTAATTTCTAAACTACCCTCCTACGGATTCTATCCTTCTCTCTGTACCTTCATCTCCAGTTTCCTTTCCGATCGTTCTATTGCTGCTGTAGTAGACGGTCACTGTTCTTCCCTAAAACTATCAACAGTGGTGTTCCACAGGGTTCTGTCCTATCACCCACTCTCTTTCTATTATTCATCAATGATCTCCTAAATCTGACTCAATGCCCTATCCACTCCTATGCTGATGATACCACCCTGCATTATTCAACAGCGTTCAACAGACGCCCAACCCAACAACAATTAAATGACTCAAGGCGAGATGCTATAGGACGCCTAACTTCTGATCTTTCACTTGTTTCTGATTGGGGCAGAGAAAACCTGGTTTTGTTCAATGCCTCAAAAACTCAATTTCTACAACTATCTACTCGACATAACCTTCCAGACAACTATCCTCTCTTCTTCAATAACACTCAACTTCCCTTCTCTCTCTCTCTCTCTCTCTCTCTCCCACAGACACAGTTATCGGCGGCGTCATCAGCTCCACGCCCACTGCCGCCCAAACCTGCCACGCCCACACTCAAGCCCAGTCTTCCCTAGTCAGCCCATACTCTGCCTCAGCCGCCCTCGTTAATGAAGTGATTCAAGACAAGCGAGGAGGGAGAGGGAGAGGGAGAGAGAGAGAGAGAGGGAGGGGAGAGAGAGAGAGGAGAGAGAGGGAGAGAGAGGGAGAGAGAGGGAGAGGTGATAAGGGTGTTTACTTGAAGTGTCAGTTTGGGACGTTCAACTGTTACAAAGACTCTCTCCATCTTTTTCTCGCCATTCACTATACAAGAGAGAGTTCAATGTAATATCTTGCAGCACTACACCTTATATAACTGGAGGAATACTGCTTTCCACACTGGCCCAGGTTCAGAAACGCCGCCTCCTCTCGCTGTGACAATTTTCCATGGCTACAGGACAACTAGCGGGGTTTTCAAGACTTTCTCCTTTTAATAAACTAGAAATTTAACAATCTATCACCAGAACCATAAAAAAAACATCCTTAAAAACGCTTATTCTCTTACCACGACAAATTCACAAGGCCACAAAGACAACTAGCCGGGTTTTCAAGACAGTTCTTCCTTGTAATAAACTAGAAATCACTAATGACACTGTGGCACCATTAATTCACTACCCTTCACTACCCACTCACCCCCACACGTCACGTCAACCCTTCAGTGCATTATTATACAGCTTTCTAGTCAATTATCAGCCCCATTACCGTCCCATCACTGTCCCATCACGTTCCTGCCTTCCACTCTATTAATAGACTCACCTGTTCACTGAGCAGGTGGAGCTGGTGGAGGTGGAGCGGTGAGCGTGTTCGTAGGTCTCGTGTCTGGTGATAAAGTGGTCGCCTGTCACTGGCGGTGGTGGTGGTGGTGATGGGCAGTTTTGCCAAATGTAAATATTCTACGTCACCAGCTCCACCTTGAAAAGTCGCTAAAAGGTCGCTAAATCATTGTTGTACATGCTACAAATGTTCCTAGACGAAGTAAGTGGCTTGACTTACACATAGGCTAATCAGTACAGGACCCACTTGACTTTATCTAACACGTAGTATGTAACGTTTATCCCTCTCAGTGACGCAGAACAAACCCATCGGGGGGCATCGATCGCCGCCTCTCCCCCTCCCCACTGTCCCCCACCCTCTCATTACTCGCCTTTTAAATCTGATTGATGATTGATTGATAAGTTTATTGTTGTGGCAGTGTATACACCAAGGGAGGAGGTCAGGTCATGCCGGTCACCCCCTAAACAGACAGGATTGAAGCGTCATTAGTCAGGAGGAGGTGGAGCTGAGCCACGTTTAGCCGACACACACACACACACACACACACACACACGTCTGGCACCAGTGTCCTTTACATGTGTAGACAGAACTATCAAGCTTTTAATTGTCCTCTGTTTATTCATTTATTGATGTTTGCCTGACTTTTCAAAATTGCTATACAACAATTATTTTCAAACTACAGGTGACCTCTTGTGTGAGTCAACGCCCTTCTCGCCAAATTTGTCGCTAAATATTTGGTGAAGCAGCTAAATTTGCGACATGTCTCACACAGCGCTGATGAATCCAATCACCCAATAGTCACCACAGTGAATATGGAAACGCGTCACGGTACTCAAGCAAGGGCTACGATTACACTACTTTATTGACATTAAAAAGCCTCTATGGAGGTGACAACATTAATGGCCACACTTTCCTGTGTGTGTGTGTGTGTGTGTGTGTGTGTGTGTGTGTGTGTGTGTGTGTGTGTGTGTGTGTGTGTGTGCGTGCGTGCGTGTGTACTTACTCAACCATGCCCTCATTCGTGCTCTTGTGTGTGTGTGTGTGTGTGTGTGTGTGTGTGTGTGTGTAATAATAATAACAATAATAATAATAATAATAATAATAATAATGATAAAATAATACTAATAATAATAATACGGTTTATTAGTAATTGCAGTACATAGATAGATAGATAGATATTTATTAACCACAGCTAGGAATCGATTTTACATTAAAAAAACGATAATATCGCATTAAAGTGAAAACGATATTACTTAAACAAATATAAATGTAATAAAACACAACTGTAGTCCACAAACTACAAAATTCCTAATTAAATAAATCTAACCAGACTTCCCAAAAATCTTATACATATAACTTCAGAATATCATGAATGATCTTACATACTATTTCATCTGAATAAGTACCCGAAAACAAATCTTCCATGCAATCAAAATGATAAGTGTCACGTATTTGTAGTGACTTAGGACAGTCCTGTATGACATGCTGCTCGGTTTGTACCGAGCCACACTCACACAGTCTTTCCTCTACAGGGATACGCCCGCGGCCTCTTCTGTTCCACCTCCCTGTCTCTATTCCAAGGTTGTGACCGCTAACTCTAGAACGCGTGAAAGACAATCTGTGAAATTCATTAATGTTATGTCTCACTCTGTACACTGGATGAACTGACAAACTTGGGTTCATATACTTATAAACTTCACATCTAGATGAGTTTGAGAGCAAAATTTGATTGTTAACATCTCCCATGATGGCATTACTATCCCTGATGGCGCTTGTAAGAACTCGTTTGCAAGTCTTCCGGTTGGCGTATTACATATCCGAATATTATTTAGTGCAAAAACAAGGGGATCATCTTCAAAATTGTGTCTTTCTTCTTACACTTTGGAAAAAAACTTATGCTGTCTCAATTTTAGTAACTCAGGAAGCGGCAAGTACCCTGACTCAACGTATCATTTGGGATATCATTGTTCTTTTTGAGATAGGATACAAACTTTAACACATGACACATTTTTCCCTTTGCATGAGCCTTAACTGCTGACGACACCGAGCCGTCGCTGGTGAAGGGTGAACCGAAGTACAAGTAGCTAGAGCAGTGATCTATGACAAGTCCATTCACCACCAGTGGCTCGGCATCACCAGCTCTGCCGTGAATTACATCAAATTTAGTTTTGCTCTGGTTAATTTTCATACCATATTCGTTACAAAATTCCTGTACAATTGCAATTTTTTGTAACATAGCTTCTCTAGATGTAGATAACAGTATAGTATCGTCCATTAGTACTAATATATGAAACCACTGGAGAAAACCATCTGACTGACAGCGTTCCTTTATCATCTTAATCAAATCATTGACAAACAGAATGAAAAGTAAACATGACGTAGGCGATCCTTGTCTCACCCCAAGCGTTATTGTCCTGACCGCCTCACCAATCACACTCTCTGTTACCCGGTACATTGCTAACAAAGCCGCTAGCATCACCCGCCCACATCCAAGCCTTTTCATTACTTTAAATAAAACATCTCTTGGTACTAAATCATAGGCTTTAGAAAAGTCAATGAATGTTACAAAGTTAATTTTTTCCTGCGAGCCATATCCGTTAACAGGCGAAGGGTCACAATGTGTTCTAAACAATCTCGCTTCCTCTGTGCTCCAGCTTGTTCTCGGTACGGTTTGAACCACTGACTCAGTCTTTCACACAACACCATGTCGTACAATTTAGCGATTGCGTTAATTAATGACACTAATTCCCCGATAGTTGTTTGTGTCACACCTGTTGCGTGCGCGCACACACACACACACACACACACACACACACACACACACACACACATGCACGCACGCACACGCGCGCGTGCAGGCAGAAATGTGTTGTGATGCCCAGGGCAGAGAGCCAAGAACGTAATGCAGTGCGGTGGGAGTGGAAGCGTGGGCAGTAGAGCAGGAAATGCTCAATGGTCTCAGGGATAGTCCTACACCAAGGGCAGATGGGATCAGGAGACAGACGTAGGCAGTGCAAGTGTGAGGCGAGTGTTGTGTGTCCCAGGTGGATGCGGTGCGGGTGATGGCGACCACTTGAAAGGGATGGGCAGCAGGGAGAGCTGATATTTAAGTGATCAGTAATACAAATATTTACTGAAAATCTAAAACATTATATTACATTTTCGATTTGAAAACATATTTTTACATTTATCAGTCTCGTATACTACCACATATGTCATGTAGGAAGGAAAATGAAATATTTCAGGGATCTCAAGTCGAAAGTAAGCGACGATAGAGTCCCTCTAGTAGGGTTACAAAACACTACTATACTTGCCATCCACCACAATCTAACTTAATGACAGTATTTTCAAGCTTTCCTCTCATAGTTATCTATACTCGTTGAGTCTGGCATTGAGGGTGGCTGATGTGCGAGGCATTGCGTGGCTCCGAACCACTCGCCTAGAGCAGTGAGCGGCAGGCGCTGCTTGTAATGCCAGCTGCCGGCGAGGTGTGTGTGTGTGTGTGTTCATCTCGGTCGCCCAGCCAGTCTTCCCCATTACGGAGCGAGCTCAGAGTTCATAGACCGATCTTCGGGTAGGACTGAGACCACAACACACTCCACACACCGGGAAAGCGTGGCCACAACCCCTCCAGTTACATCCTGTACCTATTTACTACTAGGTGAACAGGGCTACACATTAAGGGCCGTATTCTCGTCTCACGATGTTTCCCTACCTTGCGGTGATGCTAGATCACACCTAACGTTGAAACTCGCTTATCTGGTAACACTGTTAGAGCTTTCGGTTATTGAAAATTGGCGTCCTTGACATTTTGTATATGTCAGTATATATGCTTTTCCTTATTAAAAATAGCCACTATAGTAAATGCTATGATGCTTTTATTAACTTATTTGAATGAATAGACACATAAGTAGACATACTTTGCCGAATGCTTTGTTATGGTACCGGAGTAGCGTGCGACATGTGCACGTTCTCGCTCCCGCGGAATTTGAGCCTTGAGGAGATAAAACATTCCCCTTTAGCTAGTGTTTTTTAGCTGAAAACGAGAGTGACTCTCCTCTCTCTCATTGAAGGGAGACCTGTCGTTGTGTCTAAACGACGAGCTCCCAGTATACAGAACAACAAGAAGGCCTGGGAGGAAATAACGCCAGCATTATGCAGAAATAGGTTTCCCCCAGCTAAGAATATGATGTGATCTAGATTTAAACATCATGAAAACACAAAATGTAATAGTATTCTTCTCATAACTACCTTACTAATAGTCAACACCCATTCTCTTCCTCATTTCACCTCATTTATTTGTTTAGTGATGCACTAATCAGACATTTCATCAGCCACACTTTATTCTGTGATCTATATTTTACCAACATGAAAACAAAAAAATGTAATACTACTCATGTATGGATCATGTTTTCATATAGATATTGTACATATGCACACTTATCTATTATGTATTTATCTTTTTTCCTTGGATTATTTTTTTGCCTTCTGGGACACTTCTATATTTTTCACATGTAGAGGATATATTTTATTTGAAACAAATATATAATAAAAAGATCATTTATTGGCAATGAACAGAGACACACACATGATGAACCTACATGAACAAAACAAAAAAATGCACACATACATATACTGTACATTGTTTTAGGAATTTACCTACAATGTTCGCCTTAGTGTGTGTGTGTGTGTGTGTGTGTGTGTGTGTGTGTGTGTGTGTGTGTGTGTGTGTGTGTGTGTGTGTGTGTGTGTGTGTGTGTGTGTGTGTGTGTGTGTGTGTGTGTGTGTGTGTGTGTGTGTACTTAATCAGCAACGAGAACAGCCACAAATATACCAATACAGAATACAAGAGAAAAATGCATATCTAGACATACTATTTTTTTTTATTTATTTTTTTTTTTTTTGTTATCATGTACCAATAAAATAACAAATAAGTGTAAACACACACACACACACACACACACACACACACACACACACACACACACACACACACACACACACACACACACACACACACACACACACACACACACACACACACACACACACACACTGAAAGAAAAAGTTGGACAAATGTAGATATGGAGACAGGGCCAAACGAGCATAATGCACAAGCCCTGTAAAACTATAACTAGGTAAATACAACTAACTGAAGACACACACACACACACACACACACACACACACACACACACACACACACACACACACACACACAGAAATGAGAAATGATTCTCAATGACATGGGCTACATTAAAACCTGAAGCTGGTACTGGTGGGGCAGTATCATGATGGTGTTGAACATTTTCTGGCTCATCAATGTCGAAGGGAAGAGATTTCTTGCAGTAGCCATCTGTGAGGCCCCAGCTCTTCCACAGCCTCTAATTCCTCCAGGTCATGGATATCAGTAAATTCATCCATGGTGAGGTCTGTAAAAGCAAAAATATGTAAAAAATGCAAAGAACAGATTCATGTAACTATGAAGCCTATCTTCTATTATCTTTATGCGGTGATGCAGCCACTATCATTTCAGATACAGTTAATTAGTGAACCCAACATCTCTGTGTTAAGAACAGGTTAGGTTAGGTTAGCCTATCCTAAGCTAACCTGTATCTACTAAACAAAAGCTTTGGTAGTACCTATATATAGCTGTTAAATCATTCATGATATATATATATATATATATATATATATATATATATATATATATATATATATATATATATATATATATATATATATATATATATATATATATATATTATATATATATATATATATATATATATATATATATATATATATATATATATATATATATATATATATATATATATATATATATATATATATATATATATATATATATATATATATATATATATATATATATATATATATATATATATATATATATATATATATATATATATATATATATATATATATATATATATATATATATATATATATATATATATATATATATATATATATATATATATATATATATATATATATATATATATATATATATATATATATATATATATATATATATATATATATATATATATATATATATATATATATATATATATATATATATATATATATATATATATATATATATATATATATATATATATATATATATATATATATATTTTTTTTTTTTTTTTTTCTCCTCTACTGAGTATATAACTTAAGGGCATAAATAACTATTTATTTGTCTATGTCAAAGAGAACAAGCGCATCCCCCTGGAGGTGTGTGGCTGTACAGAACACTTCCAACACCGTGCAATGAAAAATACTTGTGTGGCCAAATGAGGAAAAAATAAAGTGAATTTGCCACAACCCACAAGGAGAGAAAGTGCAAATAGCGTGCTTACTTTAAGCACAAGCCACGTACTTTCGTCAGACTGTCTTATTCTCAACAAGGCAGCCTGATCATTCAATAATCTTTGAAATAACTCAACTACAAGATTCTACATTCCTGAATCAAATACTGCCTTTAGACACACGGCCTTCTGCCTGCACATTACGCACCAACAAGCACAACAGCCGCCCAAGACTGACTTTTTTACATCATGTATGTAAACGTGTCAAGCTGTAATCATCCATACTAGGCTACATCATGATATATTACTCCTGGTTTTCGTGGCCAGAAGCTTCCCCTTGTGTAGCACCTAAGGATCAGCATGTCCTTATACACACGATATCTGAGTAACTGTCCTATATCAGCCTTGCTGCCTAGTACAGGTGATGATTCGTAATGGTATTTATCGATGTACTTACCTTATGTACGAAATACAGATGTGATAACAGTTGACTTGGTGATCTATTCGCTCCACTTCTCCCTGGGCTCAGCTGAAAGCGTTGGAACATGGGCGCTGGTGCCACATCTCCACCTAACCAATGCGTTTAGCCTTACCAAAGGAACATTTCTCAATTCTACTACTTCCACATACAAATAAAAGTAATACTTATTTATATTGAATACATAGTTTTACATTTAAACATTTCACTTCATTAAACATATTTTAGTTAAAGGTAAACGTGACACCACGCAGGAAAACATCACAACGCGAATTCAGTTCCTCTCTCACTCGAGCACCAAAGTCTTGTAAACGTTTTTGCATCTGTGTTTTTTCCCCTCATATTCAGATCAAAGACATCTGAAAATCACTTATTTTATCACAATAGGAACAGATTACCATTTCGTCATAGGTAAATTATGATATAATGCCTATTATGCCTCAAGGGAAAGCTCTAAGGGAGGTCTTGAGCTACCTTGGGAAATCCAAGTATTTACTTAAGGATGATGTTGAGAGACGAGCATACGGCCCTAAGAGGCTTGCCCGTTTACCTCGCCGCGCCGGGATTCGAACCCGGCCCTCTCGATTGTGAGTCGAGCTTGCTAACCACTACACTACGCGGTGTGTGTGTGTGACAAGGACTGGACAAAAAGAGGTGCCTATGGGCAAGAAAGGATCCCAATGTGCTCCTCATGAAATAATACCGTGACCGGCAACCCTGACTGAACTACGCACTAGTGACTAATGGGAGGGAGTGGTGGGAGATAGGAGGGAGGAGGAAAGGAAGGGGGAGAAGGAGGGGGAAGCAGTCATGTGAGAGGAGCGGCGGTCTGAAATGGTCGTTTGAGGTAACAATTACCGTCCTGTTTTGCCTGCAGAGAGGATAAGATGTGAGTGGAGGAGTGAGGAGTTGGAAGGAAGAGGAAGAGGAAGAGAAGGGGAGCTAGAACACCCTTAAGCGACGACCTGAAATATGTATGGAAAGATCCAAGCGAGGAAAGAATAGACGGTTAGCGTGGAGATTATTCAGGAAAGAGTGTTAAGAGAGGCAGAAGTGCAGGGGAGAGGAGCGCGGGAACTGTTTTTATAAGGATTAAAGGAGACCAACAGGGAGGTGACAGGAGGTGACACATCGAGAAAAAAGACACTGCCAAAGTGATAATTATGAATGCAAGGAGAGCAAAGTGCGGTGTAATGTAAGGAGAGAGTCCTATTTTCACTTTGTTTTCTTCGTCATGGTGTCATCCAAAGCGGCATCCTGGAGGACTTTGTTAAGAGGATTGCAACAGTTTAGACTGAGTCGACACTGCAATTGCAGAAGGTACTGCAACAATATCATTTTTCACAACATCCAGTGAACATACGTCTGTTGATGAATGACAGCTGCAGCACAAAAGGTTCAGTACTGTCACAGCCATTGTGTCTAAGTAATTAGAAATTTGGCTGTCATGGTCTGGTTTCCACCCAAAAAGGCAGCCAAAGTATCAGACTGCAGTGCTTTATGAGATGCTTGATATTCTCTTTGATATGCAAAACAAATGCTCTATTGGGTGGAATCATTTGAATTTAGATTTGCTTTTGCGGTTTTGTGACATGCTGTAGCAACCTCTGACATCAGCCAGTCTGTGCTGTAGCATTTAGCAATGAATGCAACAGCTGCTTTTCCAAGTCCTTTTCATCTGTTTCGCTGTCTAAGCAAAGGAGGATGATGCCCGTGTTTGAGGACTTTCAATGTTTGACTTTTATTATACAGTGTACTCACTGTATCACAGCCAGTTACATGCAGCAAGTAGATAATTGGCTATTTCTGCATGTGGTTTGCTGTGCACCAATGTCTATGGTATTCCTTGACGGACTTGGAACCAAGAAAATATTGTTACAGAGACCTTCAGATGCAACAAAATGAACCAACAGGACAAAGACATCTGTGTCATACAAATGATGTGATCGTTTTCTGTGTTCCTCTTGACATACTACATGGTTGACAATAATAACATCAGCTTCTTCGTGTGTCACTTTCAAATCTGTCCTAGACACATTCCTGGATGGAATATGGCACAGGATCTGGTCCCGTGATGACAGTTCCTTGTCAGTTCTATCTGTTTGAAAACGATCCACTAAAGCATCACACAGTAAGTTAATGATCTGTACTTTGTTGTCCACAATAGACAGTGACGCAGCTTGAAAAGTGGTGAGTTCAAAGTCAGATGGAATACTGCTTTCTGTAATTGAAGACCGTCGACTTTGTGCAACTTTGGCTATACGCGTGGTATCTGTCAAACACCAGATACACATCACTTTGGACCAGTTTCTGTCTCAAGTATGTTTCCACTGCAATGATATCAATGATTCTTCCAGGAACAGGCCAGTGAATTGTAAAGTATTGCACAGCCATCAACAACTACCTCTTTTGGTGTCATTCAGAGGATCGTTCAACTCCCAAAGAATTCTTCAGTTTCGACTTTGATGTACTCGTAGGTTACCTTCGTCTGTGAAAAGGGAAGTTGGAATTTGGGAAAGTTCATAGTCAAAGAGTTCCTCAAATTGAAATCTTCTGTATCCATAAGTCCAATAGTCCTAGTGAAGATAACTTCAGTGTCAAAGGTAGGATCAGACCGCCCATGTAGTGTTGTCTTCTTTCGTTTGGTTGCCATCGTAGTTACTGGACAGCTGATTGTTTCATGGAATCCATCTGGCAGCTTTGCTTCGTATGCTTCTGCAGACTGTTTTCCCAGTGCCAAGGCTTCGTCTACATTCACCGTCGAGGAAGCAAGTTCTCCTGTGGCAATGTTGAACAGTTCCTTGGGGTGACCAGTAGGATCGAGAGGATCGATACAATGCTCCAACTTTTTTGTAGGCTTTGTCTGTCATGTGCATCTGATCATCTGTGCTGATTTCTTTGTGGTAAACTGAGGGTTGTTGAATGTTGTCTCGCATGGCTTGGATGTCATGGGCAAGCCTGCTGCAGCTGTGAGACTGACATTAACTACTTGCTTTGTCAGGCTCTTGGCTAATGGAGAACAACCACCTAGGATCAGTTACCAATCAAAATCTTGGAACTGGTTTAAAAAAATATGTGTAACTCAATAATTTGAGGATCTGCAGTGTTTTATTGCTAAAATTGAATTCCTTGACCCCAAAAACCTTAGAATTGATATGTTACATTATAAAATTGGCCAATAAATGACGAAATGACAGCCATTTAAAGATTTTAGATCCTTGCGGCGGCCATCTTGGACGTCATCTTGAATTTCTCAATTTCTCAATGATGCCAGCTTGGCATCATTCAGATTCTGATTCTGCATAACTTCATCTACCAAAATCAATCATAACCTGCTTGGGGGGTATTTTTGCAAGGTCCACATAAAAATCAGGGTTCTGCTACCAGACTAATAGGAGCGAGTTAAAGGGTCCCTTAAGTGAGGCAAGAATTACAAAGTGGCGAGCTGCACAGGAATTAGAAGGAAGAGGGCAGAGAGAAACTGGCTGAGATCAAATATAAAGAAGAGGGAGATAGAGGGGAGTGACCAAGGTTACTAGGAGGATGAGGGAAGAGGATGGGGAGTGATCGCCTTCCACGGAAACTTGTCACCCTTTCATCCTCACGAGGCGCCACTCACCACTGTGTCGCCCCTCACTGCTGGTGGTGGCCACGAGAGAGAGAGAGAGAGAGAGAGAGAGAGAGAGAGAGAGAGAGAGAGAGAGAGAGAGAGATTGGGGGAACTAATAACACTAATATGACGATCCTTCACTCGTCATAAATCTTCCTTTGCGTTTAAATGACACACATTTCCACATTTTCTTTATCATCAACCACAGATAACAGTAGATCTGGATTTGACACGGCAGTGCGGAGTCGCGCCGCCACTCCAGTAACGTACCCAAAGCGGTCGACTGGTAGTACGCGGCAGCTGACTGTTAAAGTTATAATTTTGTGAAGTTTTATACAGTATACTAATCATTACTAAATACCGCAGCAGTGGGAAGGCGTGTGTATTTGTGGAGGCTGTGAGGTGCACCAGATTAAGGGCTCAGCTGACCTCTATCTGGAGGAAACATTATTATTATTATTATTATTATTATTATTATTATTATTATTATTATTATTATTATTATTATTATTATGTACATATTTGTGGCAAGTTGTATACACCCATGTCTACTGCGAATGAGTCATTTTAAAATCTCAGGCAAGCAGCGAGACGGCCAAGTGTTTAGCCTACGGACAGTCGTCACTCAAGTCACTCGGTTCAAGTCAGATGTGCTAGCCTAGGGATACCGCTGCAGCCAAGACTGAGGGGTTATAATTGTTACGTGCATGTTCAGACATTTTGACATCTGTGGAGACAATGAAACAGTGAAATGTGAATGCTGCTGAAAGAGTTTTGTCCAACAATGGATTTACAGTGAAAGTGTGAAGAGCTTGTGTCGAGGCTCACATGAAAATGTTATTATGCGCGTGTGTGATGCAGTCGCTAGTGATGTCACTGTGCAGTGATTAATGAAGTAGAGTGAGGTGAATAAGGAGTGAACATTGTGAGTGGTGTAATGCACACAGATTTAATTAACATTGTGAGTGGTGTATCCAACCGTGACGTGTGTAGGGTGACGCTGAGTGTTGTATGCGGAGTAATAAGTCAGTGGTACAGTGGAGAAGAACTGCTAGTGGTGACTTCAGGCGTACAATGTGAAACACTACAGTGAAATATAATGAGGTCACAAAAAATGGCAGAGTGAGAGGCTGTAACTGGGACGTAATCCGAGACGCGTGCAACTGGTGGCAATGACTGCAGTTATGACATCTGGTGCCATATAGATAGTCAATTTAGGAAAAGATAGTGACACTGGTGAAGAACAGTGACATGTTATTGACATCACTGTGACGTGGAAGTGTACTGTGGAGTGCTGTTAAGTGTTAAACTCACCTGATTACTAACGTGACTGCAACAAACCGATGAATGATTAATAGTGACTAGAATGGTAGGAAACAATGCCTAGGCAGTGACTGATGTAATTTAATGATGTAAAAAAAATAATAAATAAAGCCCGCCTACGCGCTTTGTAAATAGTCTTCCTAAAAAAAAGAAAAAAAAAAGTTGCATTTTTGTTAATGAAATTATATAGTGCAACATCTGTGACATATATAAGGGGTGGGATAGTAAGACACCAACAGTGATGTCCACGCCAAGCGCAAACCTGGTGTCGCCACAGGAGGTAACACACGGTCACAGAGTGATGACAAGAGGCGTAAACTCACAGGTGTGAATAAGAGATGAGCAAGTGGACAGCCAAAATCATGTAAAGTAATTTATAAGTGAAACAAAATTTGCATTTTGTGTTTGAAATACAGCTGTAAGCTTGAAGTTGTATTTAAACATCCACCTGGCACTATATAAATTCTCGTGTTTGACTCGTGTAATATGATTCTCATCATATTAGAATTATAATGTCATTGTTGGCACCTTTGAATGTGGAGCGGGCAGTGTGTGTCGCTGTCATTGGTTGGAAAGAGGTGTAGACACGGGTTGTATTCCAGTTACTGTATAATTGTTATTGGCATATATGACAAGAATTGTAATTATTATTGAGATACATATATTGTTTTCTTACTTATTAACAAGTTTGGTATTGGTTAGTAATGTGTATTTGTTTGTCAAGAGGAAGTTTTCTTTTAGGGTCTGTGTATGTAACACGGATATATATTATACCGCACTCAGGGTGTAGGGGTAAGGTAGGCAGAGGTACAGTTGGTGCCTGTCAGGGGTGAGTGGCGGTTGTTTGACTGAGGTGAGTTTTGTGATAACATTATTTCTCTGATTTGTTTGACTTATGTTATGCCGCTGATTGTGCATATTGGTTGGTGTTATATTAAATGCGGTGCTGATAGGAGGATTTGATTAAGTGTAACTTTGCAGCATAGTTGGGGTAATGCTGTAATCAGACATGTGGTGAAGTCTGCCTTGGCTGATGATGGGCGGTCATTTTGTGAGTACTATTTTATATGTATCGTGTGTCATTGCAATAGTGAATAATAGAATGGGATATGTGTTCATCTTATGTTTATTCTTCTGTTTACTGGGTGAAGTTACAAGATATTGAAGGGAGTTACATGATATTGAGGTATGCTGTGTTTATGTTGACATTAAATTTGCAGGCTGAATCAATCAATAAATCAAGATACAGCAAGTCAGCCCAATCATAGTCATTATCCTACACTACAACTCGTATAACTGAGCGGTACAATGACACGGTTGTATGGATTTAGATATCGCTTTCAGGCATTGAATTCAACACAGTTAGCTTGCTTCATAGGGATTTTCATAGATTCATGTTGGCTTGGAGCCGAGATTTCGAGGTTTGAAATTTAAGGTCCGTTCTCCGGCTTTGTGTACATTACTGCAGCGCGGCGATTTTCGTGTCAAATCCAGATCTACTGTTATCTGTGCATCAACCCATAATTTAGTACATTCCTATTGCCTTTTAACACACACACACACACACACACACACACACACACACACACACACACACACACACACACACACACACACACTCTCTCTCTCTCTCTCTCTCTCTCTCCATCACATTCGCTTTATAAACAACATCTTTGACATGAGTTTAGAGATGGAGTGAGAGAGAGAGATTACTTTAGTTTTATCTTTAAATAGAGTAATTAGTTTTATCGCAGAGAGAGAGAGAGAGAGAGAGAGAGAGAGAGAGAGAGAGAGAGAGAAAGCGAAGATTCCTAATACGCAATAAAACTGAAGATTACTCGGTGTGAGCTGAACCAGACTGGTGATGGAGGATGAGAACATGTGATGGTGGTGGTGGTGGTGGTGGCGGCAGTAGTGATGGCAGAAGGCTCGTAGTGATGATGATTGTGTTTTGTCAACGGTGGGACTAACAAACAGAAATATCGATACACACACACACTCTCTCTCTCTCTCTCTCTCTCTCTCTCTCTCTCTCTCTCTCTCTCTCTCTCTCTCTCTCTCTCTCTCTCAGTGTGTTGGGACTGGTGAGAGGAAAAGATAAATACTGTATTTCCGTTCCAAATTGACACGCTTTAGTCTTGGCTGGCTGGGCTGCCTCTGTGAGTCCCAATTGCAGCTTCCTCAGGTAAAGTGTGGTGGACAAATCCTCGCACTACGCTCCCCACGGGCACCGGGTAGCGACAAGCCCTGCGCCAAGTATACACTGGCACGACTTTGCACTGGCCACATGTGTAAATTGGCTTCCTCGCTCTTGTTTGATGGGAGGCGCGCGCGAGGAGAGGCAAGACTATCGGGACGGGGAACATTGGCCTCTTGTTATCATGTGAGCAAAGTCTTCTTCCGCTCAGGACATTGACTGTAACAGTGAAGATATTTTTCCTCCTAATTATATTTTTTCCTCACTTCTCCTTCTTTCGTTTTTCTCAACATAATATTGTCTTCTTGATCTTTTATCTAATATTTTGATGAAATTTTCTTCTCGCCATGAATGCCCCGTAATAAAATTTTCCGACTGGCTTCATTCTTTTGTTTTTTCTTTCTTCAGTATCAGATTTTCCTGAGAGTTTGGTGTGCCATATTTTCTTCTGCTCAGACTTCGTGGAGAAACCGGACTTAATAATTCCCTTGAGGTGAAAAAAATGATCCTATCAATAGCAGGGTTCATGGTATAACAAAAGAGTTTGGAGTATATTAGCTTTTTGAGGGAAAAGTTTAAATGTTCCGCAAAACTAAAAACTAATGGTGATGGAGACAATCAATTACTATTACCACTTTTATGCTGGAGAGAAGGCCAGCCAAGGGCAACAAAATATTAAAAAAAGGCCCACTTGAGTGCTGGTTCTCTAAAAGATAAGTCAAGAATTAGTCAAAATTAGGAGCAAATGTCTTGATACCTACTACTACTATTACTACTACTATCAATATTACTACCACTACTACCAATATTACTGCTACTGATACTCCTAGACAAAAGAAGTAAGTCCTACTGTAGCAGAGCGTGGTTTCGATCCACGGACCTCTGGGTTATGGGCCCAGCACGCTTCCACTGCGCCACTCTGCTGGTAACTCTCCGCTACTATTAGGTACTATAACATGATTTGTGTCTGAGGAAGTGGTCCAGATGGTGACGCCCATTAACTACAGACGCATAACGTGGCACTAGGAAGTTCCAAGTATGAGAAAGATAGATCCGATCTCGGTACAAGGAAGCAATGTATTGAGGCCAGGAATAAGGCGAATAGAATATTGTGATTCATTTTTAGAAGTGTTAAAAGCAGGAGTCCCGAAGTAATACTGAATTTATACTTGGCGGTAGTCAGGCGTAAGTTATTGTCGTCGTTTTTTCATTTGCTTGGGAAAACGGCTGTAGTAACTAATTATGACTCTCTTAAGGTATACTTGGCGGTAATCAGGCCACATCTTGACTATGAGGTACAATTCTGGTCCTCACATTACAGGAAGGATATAGCTCTGTTGGAATCAGTGCAAAGGAGGATGACTAAAAAGAAACAGGGAATGAGGGATATTCCTTATGAAGAGAGACTGAAAAAAACTCAATCTGCATTCCTTAGAGAGACGTAAGTTAAGAGGAGACCTAATAGAAGTATTGAAGTGGTATAAGGGTTTTAACAAAGGGGACATGAATGTAGTTCTTACCAGAGAGAGAGAGAGAGAGAGAGAGAGAGAGAGAGAGAGAGAGAGAGCTATCAAACTCTTCCAAGCCTCTCAGTCGCCCAAACTTTCACTTAGTTACTGGAGAGAGATGCCTTCCATTAAACTCAGTTCCCTCTTATTTCATAGATGTGGACAGGATGTGTTGGACTGCGAAGGGAGAGGAAAGAGAGGGAACGGGTGTCAGAATCGCTTAATTGGAGAGGAATAGGAATGTTACCAGGACTAGGAGTGAAATAAAACTATTAAATGATCATCTCTGGTGCAGGAGGCGCCTGTGGTTGTGGTGAGTGCAGAGAAAGCAGTTCACAGATGGAGGGACGAGGGCGAGGAGAGGATGAAAGGAAAGGGAAGAGGGAAAATGAAGCGAGTTAGGACGAGAAAAGAAAAGTTAAACTACATAAGCCCTTGTTATGTTGTTTTAAGAGAGAGAGAGAGAGAGAGAGAGAGAGAGAGAGAGAGTACCCTGAATACTTTGTTACTTATATATTCTCATCTGATGAATTAGAAACAGGAATCTCTCTCTCTCTCTCTCTCTCTCTCTCTCT
>NC_059268.1:1452925-1472925 GCF_017591435.1 Portunus trituberculatus
TGTCATTCCATTTGTTGCAATGGTGACATCACTCCGTCACCTCGTTGTGCTTTGTGACTGTGGACATTGACAAAATTGATGATTAATATTGAAGATCATTTTGATTGTTTGGGTGTGTTTTGGCGCCAAGCGAGCGACCAAGTGGCGCTCACCCTTGACATAAATGTTGTTATTTTACAGGGATGTGCCAGTGTGTTTGTCCAGGTGAGGAATGCTTCGTACAGAGCGTTGTTTGTCAATAGGTTTGTATTGCTGGTTTTCCTTGTGTGTGCTGTGCTGTGCTGTGTGGTGGTGGTGGTGGTGGTGGTGGTGGTAGTGGTGGTTAGCGGTATCAGAATCTCATCTTTTCTTGGTGAAGGAGACATAACAGTTAATTTGGTAGTAGTGGAAGTAGTCACGTGTTAGGTGATAGCGGCACTGGTGGTGGTGTTAGGTCTACTCCCATGCACACACACACACACACACACACACACACACACACACACACACTAGGGGGGTTGTTCTTAGTTTGAGTACACCTACGGGAGGGTGTCCAGATGGCGTAGTGGGAGGTGAGGGGGCGTGAAATAGCGTGGTGTGTGTGTGTGTGTGTGTGTGTGTGTGTGTGTGTGTGTTATTCACCTCGGTCGTTTACTGGTCACCCAGCAAGTCTTCACCATTACGGAGCGAGCTCAAAGCTCATAGACCGATCTTCGGGTAGGACTGAGACCACACCACACTCCACACACCGGGAAAGCGAGGCCACAACCCCTCCAGTTACATCCCGTACCTATTTACTGATAGGTGAAAAGGGGCTACACCTTAAGAGGCTTGCCCATTTGCCTCGCCGCTTCCTGGGATTCGAACCCGGACTCTCGATTGTGAGTCGAGTGTGCTAACCACTGCATTACGGGGTGTGTGTGTGTTAGGGGGGCGGTGTGGGGATGTATGTATGCACTGTGTTCCTGACAGGGTTTTTTGTGGTGTTGCAGTTGCCTGAAGTGGTGTCAGGGGCCTAACGCCATCTCCTACCAGGAGGCGGCGGAGCTGGTTGTGGGCTACCACTGCTCCCTCCGGCACAGCATGGGCGGGCCGCAGTGCAGCATTGTCACGGTAGTGGTGGGCAGCGTGGCGCGACCAAGCCCTGAGGCGGAGGCCATGTCGGCTGGCCAGGTGGTGCTAGTGGTGGTGTTCAGCACCGCTATGCCAGTGCTGGTGGTGGAATTGGTGTTGGTGATCGTGTGCATGAAGCGGAAACGCGTACGTGACTGCCCGTGTCGGGATGAGGAGGCGCGGCTTCAGAACGAGTAGAACATGGTGCACAACGCTGTGGGCGCCGTCAACAGTGTGTGGACCACCACATGATCTTCTACTCCCTAAACTTCCCCATCAAGAAACCCCTAAACACCATGCCACCGACTCCTCCCCTTGAAACACCCACACCACACCCACCTCTACCACTATCACCTCCACAACCACGACTACGAGAATCCCGCGGAGAACGCATACTCCACAGTGCCCATGCGCAGCAGCAGTACTCAATAAGGATGTGTCGCGGGTCTCGGTTGCTGACCGCCTCGAAAAGGCCATTGAGGCACCGCCCAACCCCCGCGTCACGCCCACCTCGGACTCCAGCGCCCCATGCAAGGTGTTCCGGAATTCCTTCCTGCCGCGCACATACAGCCACAGGTCAGTACTCTCCACCCACGCGCGACTGCAGTAGATCGGAAATAATAAGCTCTGAGCTCGTTCCGTAGGGTAACGTCTGGCTGTCTCCTCAGAGACTGCAGCAGATCAAGCAATGAATTACACACACACACACACACACACACACACGCCCAGTAAGTAGCTCAGTGGTTAGAGCGCTGGCTTCACAAGCCAGAGGAGATCAAACAGTGAAACTCACTCTGTGTGTGTGTGTGTGTGTGTGTGTGTGTGTGTGTGTGTGTCTTTGTTTGATCTGCTGCAGTCTCTGACGAGACAGCCAGACGTTACCCTACGGAACGAGCTCAGAGCTTATTATTTCCGATCTTCGGATAGGCCTGAGACCAGGTACACACCACACACCGGGACAACAAGGTCACAACTCCTCGATTTACATTCCGTACCTACTCACTGCTAGGTAAACAGGGGCTACACGTGAAAGGAGAGACACCCAAATATCTCCACCCGGCCGGGGAATCGAACCCCAGTCCTCTGGCTTGTGAAGCCAGCGCTCTAACTGAGCTACCGGGCCGTGTGTGTGTGTGTGTGTGTGTGTGTGTGTGTGTGTGGTGGTGGTGGTGGTGGTGGTGGTATTTACATGCTTGTGTGAAGATAATTATATAAGCGGGTATTTTGATGGGATGATAGATATGTAAATGGACAGTTGGATAAACAAACAGATAGATGGAGAGGTAGGCAGATAGAGGAGGAGGAGGAGGTCTAGCTAAGCACTAAAAACACCACGATAATAAACATGAGATGATTGACTTTTAATTCCTAGTGAACAGTTTTCAGTATTTTTCATTAGCCTAACGTCAAGTCAAAGTTTGTTGTTGGGACGCCTGGAGAGATGGGCAGCACTATCAGGTACAGGATTTGCGATGACAACGGCTTGGAGTGTGCGCCATGATGGACTCACTCGCCTTGAGTTGCCAAGCGTCACTTCAAGACATGTAGCCTGAGCCGCCAACACCACACCTTCACATCACCATACAATGTCAGGACGCGTCTGGCTGGCCACACACTATGCACATTGAAACAAACATTTATCAAATAGTGTGTGTGTGTGTGTGTGTGTGTGTGTGTGTGTGTGTGTACCTATAAAGACATTAACTTGTATTGCATGTTGCAGAGGAGTTATGGGTGGCAGGAGGTTGATGAAATGTGTGGTGGTGTCACAAGTGAAGCACAGTGAGCGTTCCTGCAGGGTGAAGCAATGATGAGACCAGCGTCAGCACTCACCAAGGTGGTGGTGTGGTGGTCTCTCTCTCTCTCTCTCTCTCTCTCTCTCTCTCTCTCTCTCTCTCTCTCGTCATTTCTCGCCTCGTCTCCTTTCTCTTATCTCGTCTCGTCTCTCGTCTCGTTTCGTCTCGTCGTCTCGTGTCGTCTCGTCTCTCTCTCGTCTCCTCTCTCTCGTTCTCGTCTCGTGTCGTGTCCTCTCCTTGTTCTCGTTTCGTGTCGTCTCCTCTCCTCGTTCTCGTCTCGTCTCATCTCTCGTCTTGTCTCGTCTCGTCTCCTCTCTCTCTTCTCGTTTCGTCTCCTCTCGTCTCCTCTCCTCGTTCTCGTCTCATCTCGTCTCCTTTCTCGTCTCGTCTCATCTCGTCTCCTTTCTCGTCTAGTCTCATCTCGTCTCCTTTCTCGTCTCGTCTCATCTCTCCTTTCTCGTCTCGTCTCATCTCGTCTTCTTTCTCGTCTCGTCTCCTCGTCTCTTCTCTTGTCTCTTGTCTCTTCTCTCGCTTCTCCTCTCTCGTCTCGTTTCGTCTCTCTCTCGTCTCGTATCGTATCGTATCTTATCGTCTCTCTCTCTCTCTCTCTCTCTCTCTCTCTCTCTCTCTCTCTCTCTCTCTCTCTCTCTCTCTCTCTCTCTCTCTCTCTCTCTCTCGTCTCTCTCGTCTCGTCTCTCTCTCGTCTCTCTCTCTCTCTCTCTCTCTCTCTCTCTCTCTCTCTCTCTCTCTCTCTCTCTCTCGTCTCTCTCTCTCTCTCGTCTCGTCTCGTCTCTCTCGTCTCGTCTCGTCTCTCTCGTCTCTCTCGTCGTCTCGTCTCTCTCTCTCTCGTCTCGTCTCTCTCTCTCTGTCTCGTCTCGTCTCTTCTCTCTCGTCTCGTTTCTCTCGTTTCTCTCGTCTCGTCTCGTCTCTTCTCCTTTCTCTCGTCTCGTCTCGTCTCTTCTCTCGTCTCGTCTCGGCTCTTCTCGTTTCGTCTCTCGTCTCCTCGGCTCTCTCGTCTCGTCTCGTCTCGTCTCGTCGTCTCGTCTCGTCTCTCGTCTCTCTCGTCTCGTCTCTCTCTCTCTCTCTCGTCTCGTCTCTCTCTCTCTCCTCTCTCGTCCTCTCCTCTCCTCCTCCCTCTCGTCTCGTCTCTCTCTCTCTCTCTCTCTCTCGTCTCGTCTCGTCTCGTCTCTACTCTCTCTCGTCTCGTCTACTCTCTCGTCTCTCGTCTTCTCTGTCTCTTATCTCGTCTCGTTTCCTCTGTCTCTCGTCTCGTCTCTCACCCTCTCTCTCTCGTCTCGTCACGTCTCCTCTGTCTCGTCTCATCTCGTCTCCTCTGTCTTATTTCGTCTCGTTTCCTCTGTCTCGTCACCTCTGTCTCTCTCGTCTCGTCTCGTCTCGTCTCGTCTCCTCTGTCTCTTGCTTCGTCTCGTCTCGTCTCTCATCTCTTCTCTTTCGTCTTGTCTCGTCTCATCTCGTCTCCTTTCCTTTTGTTTCTCGTCTCGTCTTCTGTCTCTCGTCTCGTCTCCTCTGTCTCGTCTCCTCTCCTCTCTCTCTTGTCTCGTCTCTCTCTCTCTCGTCTCGTCTCCTCTCTCTTCTCTCTCTCGTCTCGTCTCGTCTCTCTCTCTCTCTCGTCTCGTCTCGAATCCTCTCTCCTCTCTCTCTCTCTCTCTCTCTCTCTCTCTCTCTCTCTCTCTCTCTCTCTCTCTCTCTCTCTCTCTCTCTCTCTCTCTCTCTCTCTCTCTCTCTCTCTCTCTCTCTCTCTCTCTCTCCTGCCTGCCTGTGTTCTTTGTTTGTGGTGTGTGTGGAGAGTGTGTGTGTGTGTGGTGTTATTCAGTAGTGAAGGCTCGGCATCATTTCTGTAACCTCTCTTTTGTTTCCAGGCTTGAAATCAAGCGACCGCCGGCAGAGAGGAGCCTTCTCCTGGACTTTTGACGAGTACCTTGTTGAAGCACAGAACATAGACAGCGTTGGAAATTGGACTAGTACAGTTTGACCAGGGTCCAACATTGCACCAGGATGAAGTGATACACGTGTGTAGAGGTGCCAGGAGGACGGACTCTTGGAACAAGCCTTCCGACAACAGTCATCAGCCATCAGCCATCAGGCAAGCGTGGCGGAACCACTCTGTTGATTTCCAGCAGCAAAACGTGCGGGAAACACACCACCGAGTAGCTTTCACACGGCTGACAGTGTCCACTCACTCTCTGGCGGTAGAAGTGGTCGGTGGAGGGGGGAGGGTAGGCGAGGACGCAGCCGCTTGCACCTGGAGGAACGTGTGTGTGTGTGTGTGTGTGTGTGTGTGTGTGTGTGTGTGTGTGAAGTAATTAAACTAGTTAGGTAATTAAACTAGTGTGTGTGTGTGTGTGTGTGTGTGTGTGTGTGTGTGTGTGTGTGTGTGTGTGTGTGTGTGTGCGCGCGCGCGCGCTTGGGGAGAAGTAATTAAACTAGTTAGGTAGTTACAGTATTTAGATTTTATTTAGAATTTTTCGGGAGAGTGAGAAATGTATCATAATGTTATCATTCTGAGTGTTGGGAACAAGAGTGAGAAGAGAATTACTATTCCTGATTTTTGATGTATGCATTTATTAAGCTGAGCTGAAACATGTGCAAAGTTGACATTAACGTGAATAAATTGATATCTTGTGTATTGGAAATCGAGCTTTTAAAAAGTGGCTATTCTCACAATTGTAATGGACCAAATTTATTAATAGAAATCAATGGAATGTTCATATGCTCAATACATTACCTGTGTGTGTGTGTGTGTGTGTGTGTGTGTGTGTGTGTGTGTGTGTGTGTGTGTGAAGAGAGGTAGGCAGTCTGCTTACCACGTACTGTACAGCTCCACTCCTAATCCACCACAGTGTTGCCATGCTATGTATTGCTTCCTGACCGCCTGTGTTGCCATTGTACCAAGGTGAAGTCAATAAAATGTCGACAAATGCTCCTTCACTTTATTTGTAACCAAGCCAAAGGAAATAAATACGTCAAGTTGTTTGTAAAGCACACCGAGTCTCCTCCTGGCCACTTTTCACTTCTCAATTTGTGACATCAGGCCTTCAAATTACCAATGACTATTTCACCATTGTAAGTCCAGGCCACAGTTTTCACTTAACTTGTGACACCAGCCCTTCAAATTACTGACTATTTCACCATTACAAGTTAGTTGGAGTGAGTCAGTGTAGGTAAGGAGTGACTCTTGTGCAGGAGATGACACCAGCAGGAAACGATGGTGAGTGAATTACCCACGTGTCGATAACCACTGCTTCAAACCAATCACAGGGACGCTCCACCACCTCACAACATCAAGATCAAGACACCCCTTCCTTCCTTTTGTAATTGTATGTAATCCCAAGTAATTCTAGGTAATCCAGTCAAATTGAATCGTCAGCCAGGGCAAGGTCTCACAATGGACTCGCCCACCTCCCTTCCTCCTATGTAATTCTATGTAATTGTATGTAATCCCAAGTAATTCTAGGTAATCCAGTCAAATTCGAGGAAAGTGGGTTCGTTTCATCGTCAGCCAGGGAAAGGTCTCACAATGGAATGGACTCACCCACCACCCTTCCTGGACTCCTCCACCACCCTTCCTCCCCACCTCTCACAATGGACTCACCCACCACCCTTCCTCCCCCACCCTCTCACAATGGACTCACCCACCACCCTTCCTCCCCCACCCTCTCACAATGGACTCACCCACCACCCTTCCTCCCCCACCCTCTCACAATGGACTCACCCACCACCTTTCTTTCCCCACGCTCTCACAATAGACTCACCCACCACCCTTCCTCCCCCACCCTCTGAGCCACTGACACTGGACTCTCCGTTGACTCCACCAGTAATCCTTCCCTATTCTGGCCGCCATGGCATTGCCCCCCGCACTCCCCACACCCTGGCGATAGATGCGCCCTCCATTCCCACACAGCACCCATGGAAACACTCTCCACGCCCACACAGCACCCATGGATGCACCCTCCACGCCCACACAGCAACTCATTCAATGGTTCAGATCTTTTGGTGAAACTTGCAAAGGAAACAATGAAACACTAGGGCCAGATTATTGACTTTATTTACCGCTGAGTGGTCAGGCTGTGTGAAGAGCTGTGCATTCCTCCACACATGACACACTGACACTACACGTTATCATGTGACACCTTCATACATTGCAAAAATAGAATTGTGGCTTATATCTTCACAAGGAAGCTGCTCAGACTCGTTAAGGCCGTCTCACACCGGAGACGACGCACACCACGTACCAACGTCGCGCAGACTTAGCTTGCTATGGGAGGTTCACACCAGGCGCGATGCTCCGCCACATCGTCTGTGGTGGAGGCTGGCTCACTTGACACTTCTTCACGAGGAGGAGGAGGAGGAGGAGGAGGGAGGAGGAGGAGAAGTTATTAATGATATGTTTAGCCTTGAATAATGAGAGGAAAAGGAATTGGGTCTATGAATCAAATATAAAACGAGTGAAATGAGGCGAATATCATTATCTTATCCAAGTGCCAGAAATGGATGAGGAAATTTGGACAGTATTTCAGAGTGACTCCAGCTCAGTTCTCTGAAGTTCCATCCTCAATGAACAAGATATTAAGAAGCAAGGCACCAACTACAGGACAGCCACCAGTTCGCGGTGAAGGAGGGCGAGAGCGTCGTCTCCGGAGTGACACGGCCTTTAATTAACCCCTTCAGTACCATGACACGTTTTTCATATATATTCTGGTTACAATTTGGAGATTTTATACACCTTCACAAACTTAGGTGTGGATTGAAGTAGTGAAGACTGTAACCATTGATCTTCTGACCTCCAGATCCTTCCCAATGTAAATAGAATCGTCTAATCACAGTAAAAACTCCAGATAAAATGGCGTCCCAGTACTGAAGGGGTTAACAAAGTACTGGAGAAAAGATGAAACAAAGACATTGATTCCCTCTCTTCTTTGCTAGTTCACATGTCACTGTTCATTCATTCAGCAAAGATTCTTGCCACACACACAGTTCACATGTCACTGTTCATTCATTCAGCAAAGATTCTTGCCACACACACAGTTCACATGTCACTGTTCATTCATTCAGCAAAGATTCTTGCCACACACACAGTTCACATGTCACTGTTCATTCATTCAGCAAAGATTCTTGCCACACACACAGTTCACATGTCACTGTTCATTCATTCAGCAAAGATTCTTGCCACACACACAGTTCACATGTCACTGTTCATTCATTCAGCAAAGATTCTTGCCACACACACAGTTCACATGTCACTGTTCATTCATTCAGCAAAGATTCTTGCCACACACACAGTTCACATGTCACTGTTCATTCATTCAGCAAAGATTCTTGCCACACACACAGTTCACATGTCACTGTTCATTCATTCAGCAAAGATTCTTGCCACACACACAGTTCACATGTCACTGTTCATTCATTCAGCAAAGATTCTTGCCACACACACAGTTCACATGTCTCACATGTCACTGGCCATTCATTCAGCAAAGATTCTTGCCACACACACAGTTCACATGTCACTGGCCATTCATTCAGCAAAGATTCTTGCCACACACACTTCATCAGCATAAATGGCCACCTGAGACCCTTGTGCAACTTTGTCCATGAGGATATTGAACCACACACAACTCCAGACACCACTCTGCTGAGGACCCAGTTTCAGGGTTCCTCAGAAGAGAGTGAACCTGGAACCAGACATGTGCCTGCCCTACCATCATACCAATAGTACATAATCTAGCCAAGCAATTTGCCGTCTACACCCCTGAGAACAAGGCCAATGAAAGCCCTACAAGTAGCCTTCTAACACACCTCACAAAACAGTGGCTAGTAGAGCGACCTCTCACGAAACAATATGAGAGAGAGAGAGAGAGAGAGAGAGAGAGAGAGAGAGAGAGAGAGAGAGAGAGAGAGAGAGAGAGAGAGAGAGAGAGAGAGAGAGAGAGAGAGAGAGAGAGAGAGAGAGAGAGAGAGAGAGAGAGAGAGAGAGAGAGAGAGAGAGAGAGAGAGAGAGAGAGAGAGAGAGAGAGAGAGAGAGAGAGAGAGAGAGAGAGAGAGAGAGAGAGAGAGAGAGAGAGAGAGAGAGAGAGAGAGAGAGAGAGAGAGAGAGAGAGAGAGAGAGAGAGAGAGAGAGAGAGAGAGAGAGAGAGAGAGAGAGAGAGAGAGAGAGAGAGAGAGAGAGAGAGAGAGAGAGAGAGAGAGAGAGAGAGAGAGAGAGAGAGAGAGAGAGAGAGAGAGAGAGAGAGAGAGAGAGAGAGAGAGAGAGAGAGAGAGAGAGAGAGAGAGAGAGAGAGAGAGAGAGAGAGAGAGAGAGAGAGAGAGAGAGAGAGAGAGAGAGAGAGAGAGAGAGAGAGAGAGAGAGAGAGAGATTTGAAACATTTTATTTTCCCATGCAACAAAAAATATATGTATATAATCACAAAATAATCTGTCATATTTGGGAACCCTTTTGAAGCAAAGATTTTTGGGCAACAATAAGAAAAGTAAAAAAAATAATAAAATAAAACAATAAAATAGAAATAATTAATGAAATTGTCAGTATAAAACAGTAGATAATGTAGAGGATCCTGAATCAATGAAGTAATTTTACATGAAGTATTACCTAGCAATGGTAATAAAAGTAGTATTGGTACTAGTAATGATAACAATAGTAACAGTAGGGCAATGATAGTAATGCTAATATTGATCACACAATAATACACTATTACCAATAACAATAGTAAGTGTTGAGAATTAATAGTAAAAATGTTGATAAATTACTAACACACGAGATGTGAAGTCGACGTGACAGTTAGAGTGACACCAAGATAATAATAATGGTAGTAATAAAACGTTGATTACTAGACAATACTATACAATTGATTACAACACGGTGTCATACCCGCACGTTTTGCTGCTTCAAATCAACAGAGTGGCACACAAACTTGCCTTTATTGGCAAATATATTTTGCGTTTGGAGGATGTGGTGTGTTGCATCTTGTGGGAACCTCTCTCCTAGTCACCTGCTGCTATAAGTCCCCCACCCCACCCCAATCCCTGTTGTGTGAAGGCCTGTTCCAAGAGTCCCTCCTCCTGGCACATCTCTGCAGACGTATCATTTCCTCCCTGGACACTTGATTCTGGTGCAGATACACAGATGTTGGACTCTGCTCAAACTGTAGTAGTCCAGTTTCCAGCGCTGTCTGTGCTCTGTGCTTCAAGAAGGTGGTACTCTTCAAACGTCCAGGAGAAGACTCCTCTCTGCCGGCGGTCGCTTGATTTCGGCCTGGAAACAATAGAGAGGTTACAGAAATGATGCCGAGCATTCACTACTGAATAACACCACACACACACACACTCACACACACACACACACACACACACACACACACACACACACAAGAACACAGGCAGGCAGGCAGAGAGAGAGAGAGAGAGAGAGAGAGAGAGAGAGAGAGAGAGAGAGAGAGAGAGAGAGAGAGAGAGAGAGAGAGAGAGAGAGAGAGAGAGAGAGAGAGAGAGAGAGAGAGAGAGAGAGAGAGAGAGAGAGAGAGAGAGAGAGAGAGAGAAGAGAGAGAGAGAGAGAGAGAGAGAGAGAGAGAGAGAGAGAGAGAGAGAGAGAGAGAGAGAGAGAGAGAGAGAGAGAAGAGAGAGAGAGAGAGAGAGAGAGAGAGAAGAGAGAGAGAGAGAGAGAGAGAGAGAGAGAGAGAGAGAGAGAGAGAGAGAAGAGAGAGAGAGAGAGAGAGAGAGAGAGAGAGAGAGAGAGAGAGAGAGAGAGAGAGAGAGAGAGAGAGAGAGAGGGAGAGAGAGAGAGAAAGAGAGAGAGAGAAAGAGAGAGAGAGAGAGAGAGAGAGAGAAGAGAAGAGAGAGAGAGAGACAGAGAGAGACAGAGAGAGAGAGAGAGAGAGACAGAGAGAGAGAGAGAGAGAGAGAAGAGACACACAGAAGAGAGACTGACAGCATCCAACGCCGCGACATACGGCTAGAGATGGCCTGAGCGTCCCTTGATTCACTGGAACACCGCAGAGATGTGGCGGCAATCGAGTGATAAGGCACAGGTGCAAAGAGTGCCACATCTGGCAGGGCTGCGTCATCCTCTGAGAGAGAGGAGACGAGAACGGTGCTCAATGGTGGTGACGCCGAGAGGAGAGCCGCGATCCCACGGGTGAGATCAACGAGAGGACGCGTCTCCAGGATGTGGAACTTGAGGCCGCGGTGACGAGGAGATGAACACACACAGTGTCAAACTGATGGCACATAAGTGGAGACAGACACTGAAGACAGTGACGTGACACTCAGTGAGTGCAGTGCGTGAATAGTGCTAGTGAAGTGAAAAGAACAGTGACATGCTGACCAGATATTTTCTAAAGTCTTGTAAATATTGAGAGAAATAGAGAGACCCTTAGAATAGGAGACACGACAGTGCGCCTTTGAACATGTTCTTCTGTATAAGAAATAAAAAAAAGAGAGAGAGAGAGAGAGAGAGAGAGAGAGAGAGAGAGAGAGAGAGAGAGAGAGAGAGAGAGAGAGAGAGAGAGAGAGAGAGAGAGACGAGAGAGAGAGAGAGAGACGAGAGAGAGACGAGACGAGACGAGAGAGAGAGAGAGACGAGACGAGACGAGAGAGAGACGAGACGAAACGAGGGAGGCAGAGGAAACGAGACGAGACGAGAGAGACAGAGGAAACGAGACGAGATGAGAGGAAACGAGACGAGATGAGAGGAAACGAGACGAGAAGAGCCGAGACGACACGTGATAAAAAAGGAGACAAGACGAGACGAGACGAGAAGAGATGAGACGAGACGAGAAGAGCCGAGACGAGACGAGAGAAGAGACGAAAAGAGACGAGAGAGAGGAAACGACACGAGAAAGGAGACAAAACGAGACGAGACGAGAGAAAGGAGACGAAATGAGACGAGAGAGAGACGAGACGAGACAAGAGAGAGGAGACGAGACGAGACAAGAGAAAGGAGACGACACGAGACGAGAGAAGAGACGACACGAGACGAGAACGAGGAAAGGAGACGAGACGAGAGAGAGGAAAGGAGACGAGACGAGAGAGAGGAAAGGAGACGAGACGAGAGAGAGGAGACGAAACGAGACGAGAGAGATGAGACGAAACGAGACGAGAGAGAGAGGAGACGAAACGAGACGAGAGAGAGAGACGAGAGAGAGAGACGAGAGACGAGAGAGAGAGAGACGAGAGAGAGAGAGAGAGAGAGAGAGAGAGAGAGAGAGAGAGAGAGAGAGAGAGAGAGAGAGAGAGAGAGAGAGAGAGAGAGAGAGAGAGAGAGGACATGGCATCACCAGAGACAATATATAAACTCGTATGCAAGGAAAAGGAACACTCTGTTGGCCTCACAGGAGATAAACCTCAGTGACACAAACACTCAGACATTTAAAGTGCAAGTGAACCATTGGTTACTGAGGCAAGGGTGAATCATGTACAGTGAACGTAGTATATTCAGTGTTATTACAATATAAGTTATTGTTGTACATACAGAATGTAATATACATCACCAGGGTCAGATTTTAAGATAGGTTGCACTAACCCTGTACCCTTTAGTCTGTAAAAACAACGTTCTTATGTAATGTAGAAGTTGTTTTCCCTGTACATTTGATCAGTATAAATAAAAAAAAAAAGAGAGAGAGAGAGAGAGAGAGAGAGAGAGAGAGAGAGAGAGAGAGAGAGAGAGAGAGAGAGAGAGAGAGAGAGAGAGAGAGAGAGAGAGAGAGAGAGAGAGAGAGAGAGAGAGAGAGAGAGAGAGAGAGAGAGAGAGAGAGAGAGAGAGAGAGAGACGAGATGAGACGAGAGAAGAGATGAGACGAGCGAGAAGACACGAGATGAGAGAGAGAAAGGAGACAAGAAAAGCGGAGACGAGACGAGAGGAGACGAGAGAGACCCAAGATGAAAGAGAAGAGACGAGATGAGAGAGAAAGGAGACGAGAGAGAGAGAGAGAGAGAGAGAGAGAGAGAGAGAGAGAGAGAGAGAGAGAGAGACCAGGCACCACCACCACCACCACCACCTCGCTGACTGGTGACGCTTGTCTCATCATTGCTTCACCCTGCAGGAACGCTCACTGTGCTTCACTTGTGACACCACCACACATTTCATCAACCTCCTGCCACCCATAACTCCTCTGCAACATGCAATACAAGTTAATGTCTTTATAGGTGACACACACACACCTTTTCTTATTTATATAAATGATATAATCAAATCCAGCTCAAAAGTTACTTTCACTCTGTATGCAGACGACATAAACTTGCTTACGAAAGACAAGGACATACACACTCTATACTCAAACATGACCTCAGAACTACATTTAATAAATCATTGGATAAAACATAACAAACTAACACTCAATATAAGTAAAACTAATTATATTTTTTTTCCAAAATCGATCAGTAAAAAATCATATCCAACCAATACTTCTTCAAAGTCACTGCAATGTGTCACTCAAATAAAAAAAATTAGGTGTATTTATTGATGATAACCTTAATGTATGCATGAAACTGTCTAGGATGTGTGGGATATTGTACAAGATACGGAATCAACTCACAACTGAAGCCCTACTGAGTATTTGCTATACACTCTGCTATCCTTATTTTATTTATTGTGTCTCAGTTTGGTCCTGCACTTGGCCGTCTTTCATAAATAGATTAAAGATAATTAGAAAAAAATTTAGTGATGTATATTTTTTATGGGTAAATTCGACTCAACATCCACACTTTTTTCTAATCATAAACTATTGAATTTCTTCGATATTCATAAGTGTTTTGTCCTTTTCTCCATCTTCAAATTCATTAAAAGATATCCAAATAATAACCTATTTAAATGTGTAGATTCACCGTATGCAACAAGAGGTGGGAACTTGAATTTGGAGTGCCCGCAATTCCGCACACAGTTATTCAAGCACAGCATATTTTACTTTGGTCCACAGCTATGGAATTCCTCGCCTCCTAATATAAAAGATATTACTAGTATCAGTTACTTTCAGTTTAAAAGAAAAACCAAAGAACATTTCCTTAGATGTTTATAACTAGCAGCTTGCAGTCCATCATTTATTTGTATTGTATGATAAATTTACTTTAAAGCTGGATATAAATTATTCAGGAAGTATATATATACATACATATATGTGTATGTACGCACAAGTATTTATATAAGTAATGTGTTCGCATGTACGTATAGTGTGAACGTGATTGGATAAAATATAACTTATTCTTATACTTCTATAAATATATTGCCAAGTGAAGTCTTCCAACAGTCACCACATAGTTTAATAACTCCGTTTATCAGGAGCCTTGGCTCGATAGACCATGCCAATGAACACATCTGTTTAACCAATATATATGTACATGTAATGAAATGGCAATTTTACTTTACTTTACTTTACACACACACACACACACACACACACACACACACACACACACACACACACACACACACACACACACACACACACACACACACACACAGACACTATTTGATAAATGTTTGTTTCAATGTGCATAGTGTGTGGCCAGCCAGACGCGTCCTGACATTGTATGGTGATGTGAAGGTGTGGTGTTGGCGGCTCAGGTTACATGTCTTGAAGTGACGCTTGTCAACTCAAGGCGAGTGAGTCCATCATGTATAGTGTGAACGTGATTGGATAAAATATGACTTATTCTTATACTTCTATAAATATATTGCCAAGTGAAGTCTTCCAACAGTCACCACATAGTTTAATAACTCCGTTTATCAGGAAGCCTTGGCTCGATAGACCATGCCAATGAACACATCTGTTTAACCAATATATATGTACATGTAATGAAATGGCAATTTTACTTTACTTTACACACACACACACACACACACACACACACACACACACACACACACACACAGACACTATTTGATAAATGTTTGTTTCAATGTGCATAGTGTGTGGCCAGCCAGACGCGTCCTGACATTGTATGGTGATGTGAAGGTGTGGTGTTGGCGGCTCAGGCTACATGTCTTGAAGTGACGCTTGGCAACTCAAGGCGAGTGAGTCCATCATGGCGCACACTCCAAGACGTTGTTATCGCAAAACCTGTAGCTAACAGTGCTGCCCATCTCTCCAGGTGTCCTTACAACAAACTTTGACTTGACGTTAGGCTAATGAAAAATACTGAAAACTGTTCACTAGGAATTAAAAGTCAATCTTCTCATGTTTATTATCGTGGTGTTTATAGTGCTTAGCTAGACCTCCTCCTCCTCCTCTATCTGCCTACCTCTCCATCTATCTGTTTGTTTATCCAACTGTCCATTTACATATCTATCATCCCATTAAAATACCCGCTTATCTAACTATCTTCACACAAGCATGTAAGTACCACCACCACCACCACACACACACACACACACACACACGAGAGAGAGAGAGAGAGAGAGAGAGAGAGAGAGAGAGAGAGAGAGAGAGAGAGAGAGTGTGTGTGTGTGTGTGTGTGTGTGTGTGTGTGTGTGTGTGTGTGTGTGTGTGTCCACCTGATCTCACCCAGCCAGTCTTCCCCATTACGGAGCGAGCTCAGAGCTCATAGACCGATCTTCGGTTAGACTGAGACCACAACACACTCCACACACCGGGAAAGCGAGGCCACAACCCCTCGAGTTACATCCCGTACCTACTTACTGCTAGGTGAACAGGAGCCACACATTAAGAGGCTTGCCCATTTGCCTCGCCGCCTGGGGACTCAAACCCGGACCCTCTCGAGTGTGAGTCGAGCGTGCTAACCACTACACTACGCGGTGTGTGTGTGTGTGTGTGTGTGTGTGTGTGTGTGTGTGCAGTCGCGCGTGGGTGATGAATACTGACCTGTGGCTGTATGTGCGCGGCAGGAAAGAATTCCGGAACACCTTGCATGGGGCGCTGGAGTCCGAGGTGGGCGTGACGCAGGCGCTGGGCGGGGGCTCAATGTCCTTCTCGAGGCGGTCAGCCAGCGAGAGCCGCGACACATCCTTGTTGAGTCCTGCTGCTGCGCATGGGCACTGCGGAGTATGCGTTCTCCGCGGGATTCTTGTAGTCGTGGTTGTGGAGGTGATGGTGGTGGATGTGGGTGTGGTGTGGGTGATGCAAGGGGGGGAGCCGGTGGCACGGTGTTGAGAGGTTTCTTGATGGGGAAGTTTAGGGAGTAGATAATCTTGTGGTGGTCCAGACACTGTTCCTTTACCACCTCAGACACACTTATCACGCCCACACCCACCCACGCCCAACACAGCCTACCCATTACGTCATATACGCTAACCACCACCCACTAGGACGCCAAACACCACATGAAAACGCCCATACCCATCCACGCCCATCATAGCCTACCACTACCCTCTAAAATGCGATTGTGTGTGTGTGTGTGTGTGTGTGTGTGTGTGTGTGTGTGTGTGTGTGTGTGTGTGTGTGTCTGTCAATCTGTCTGTCTGTGTGTCTGTCAATCTGTCTGTCTGTCTGTCTGTCTGTCTATTTGTCTATCTGTCTGTCTGTCTGTCTATTTGTCTATCTGTCTGTCTGTCTGTCTATTTGTCTATCTGTTTCTGTCTGTCTGTCTGTCTGTCTGTCTGTCTGTCTGTCTGTCTGTCTGTCTGTCTGTCTGTCTCTCTCTCTCTCTCTCTCTCTCTCTCTCTCTCTCTCTCTCTCTCTCTCTCTGATGGCCATATTTAAGAAATTACTGAGAAATGTGTGACTTCTCCTTTAAAACATTTTGTGTGGCTTGTATCTCTGTCAAGGTCAACAAGCCCGCGGGAGTAACACTAATAATAATGGCAATACTACTACTACTACTACTACTACTACTAATGACAATAATAATAATAATAACAACAATAACACTAACAATAACAATAACAGTAACAACCAGAGGGTATCATGATGCTCTAAATGGCTTCTGACTATAGGATGAGATTATTGTTATCTCTGTTATTATAATAGTAATAGTCATTATAATTATTATTTATATTATTATTGTTGTTAATATTATCATTACTCAACATGCAGGCAATACAATACTCAATGAGTTAGTGAAGCAAGGCCTAAAATGGTGTGGATAAGTGCAGTGTATCGCGAGGCAAGTGTGTGGTGAGTTGTGAGGTGGATGGCATGAACCAGCATGGGGAAACACTCACGCCAAGGGAACAATTAGCAAGGTGAATCACTAAACACCACAACAATAAAAGGTACTTCAACATGATTGAATGGCTTCACTTACACTGGTGACACCTGCGATCAAGGCGACTGACTAGCGGTGATGGTGACACAGTGACACACACACACACACACACACACACACACACACACACACGCAACGCTGGCAAGCTAAGTCATCCACTGCGTAGTGTAATAATGCACATGTTATTTCAAAGTTAGGCAGCTTCCCCTTATGTTTTCAACCCTGGAACACTCGCACACCACTTCATTAGTATTGTATCCCAGCAAAGTAGCTCCAATGCACGCTATTAATGATGTGGAACTGTTATGAGGTACAGGTGACGAGAGACGTGGTGCGAGTGGCTGTCCAAACACCATCACACCATCACTCTGTCGTGGCCAAGTTGCACCGAGGAGTGACGGTCAGGGCAGCCACTGTTGTGTGGAAGAGGCGGACACTGAAACGATTCGCTCACTGGACCCTCGACACACTCAAATCTTGCACTCATTTTTCTTTTCCTACACGTTGTGTTGTGGTACACACACAATGGAGACTCAATGCTCCTCTACACAAAACACAAAAATGAAGGTTTAGCCGCATATAAGCATAATGTGTGTGTGTGTGTGTGTGTGTGTGTGTGTGTGTGTGTGTGTGTGTGTAATTCACCTCGGTCGCTGCTGGTCAACCAGCCAGTCTTCCCCATTACGGAGCGAGCTCAGAGCTCATAGACCGATCTTCGGGTAGGACTGAGACCACAAAACACTTCACACACCGGAAAGCGAAGCCATAACCCCTCAAGTTGCATCCCGTACCTATTTACTGGTAGATGAAAAGGGGCCACACATTAAGATGCTTGCCCATTTGCCTCGCCGCGCCGGGGCTCGAACCCGGCACTCTCGATTATGAGTCGAGCGTGCTAACCACCACACTACGCAGTGTGTGTGTGTGTGTGTGTGTGTGTGTGTGTGTGTGTGTGTGAGTGCGTGCGTGAGTGCGTACACACACACACACACACACACACACACACACACACACACACACACACACACACACACACACACACACACACACATGCATGTGCTCCAATGCAAGCGTGAACACACGCGCGCTCGCAAGGAATCACACCTAGACACACTCACACTCACAGTCACACACACACACACACACACACACACACACACACACGGGTGGAGATATTTGGGTGTGTCTCCTTTCACGTGTAGCCCCTATTCACCTAGCAGTGAGTAGGTACGGGATGAAAATCGAGGAGTTGTGACCTTGTTGTCCCGGTGTGTGGTGTGTGCCTGGTCTCAGACCTATCCGAAGATCGGAAATAATGAGCTCTGAGCTCGTTCCGTAGGGTAACGTCTGGCTGTCTCGTCATAGACTGCAGCAGATCAAACAGTGAATTACACACACACACACACAGGCAATCAAAATCAAATACGCACGAATACACGCATGCAAGCAAACACTCACGCGCGCAGTATCGCAGGAACGCGCGTGCATAGACACACAAACTCAGGCAAGCATGAATGCACGCACGAACGTACGCTAAACATATGCACGCACACGCACGTACACAAAATTCACACACACACATACACACACACACAATTATGCAAGCACACTTATACTTGCACGCACGCGCACACGAACGCATACAGGCATGTGCACACGCATGAACGTACATACACTTGCACGTACTCCTGCGCGCTCGCACACACACACACACACACACACACACACACACACACACACACACACACACACACACACACACACACACACACACACATGAAAGCACGCATGGACACATTTTCACACGCACGTACGCACATCTACACACGTATGTAATTTTGTTACATTATTAGATTTTTCTCGTATATAATTTGAGGTAGTTTCCAAAGGATTTCGGTGCACATTCTGTCGTAATACACTTGAAAGTATTTTATAGCCAGGGGTACTCTGATTCCTGCACATATTGTATACGTAATGAAAGGGTTGTTCAAGGTCTACATCTTCTAGCTTGGACTGTAAATATGATTTCCTTTGTTTATCTATTATATCTTTGACTGGAGGAATGCCTACTTCTACCATGCACAAGTTGATACTGGTATTTTTCCTCACACCCAATAGACACTTGATAAGTTTGTTATACTGCCTCTCAATTCCTTTAATGTTATTGGCAATCCATGATTCACAACTGTATAACAAAGCTGAAGTTACGGCCGCATCAAACACTTTCTTTTTTACACTGTAAGGCATTTGTGAATTAGCTGCACAAAATATGGAGAATTTATTCACAATAGTTTCACTATATGATTCATGTAGGGAAATCACACTGTCCATTTTACCAGTATCAGTAAACCAGGGCCCGAGGTACAAGTACTGGGGGCGTAGTTTACTGTTACATCACCAACCTTCAGAGTTTCTTTATCATGTCTCTCTCCGTTAATGACAAAAAAATTCCATACTCATCACAATACTTCACCAATACTCCAAATTTATGTATACACAACTCCTGCTGGTCGCTAAAATTACTGCATCATCCATCAGTAGGAGTACATTTATACCACCTAAAAAACCATCTGTTACCACAGCATCACTAATCATTTTAACCAATCTGTTTATATACATAATAAAAGAATACAACTAGATGGCGCACCTTGCCGAACACCTACTGAAGCACAAATAGTAGCAGATTTTAATATATGTTTCGTTCCTTCATACATTGCTTGGATAGCTCTTAACATTCGTTTACCACAACCCATTGATTTTAACACCTCAATCATTTTCTTCCTTGATACACGGTCGTAAGCCTTACTAAAGTCAACAAAAAGAACATATAATTGAACTTTTTAAAAACAGAGTAATCGCATAAAAGACGTAATGCCAGGATTGTTCTATACAACTTCTTTTCTTTTGAGCTCCAGCTTGACACTTGCTAATTTCACACCATAA
>NC_059268.1:1478629-1504330 GCF_017591435.1 Portunus trituberculatus
AGACGTTACCCTACGGAACGAGCTCAGAGCTCATTATTTCCGATCTTCGGATAGGCCTGAGACCAGGCACACACCACACACCGGGACAACAAGGTCACAACTCCTCGATTTACATCCCGTAGCTACTCACTGCTAGGTGAACAGGGGCTACACGTGAAAGGAGACACACCCAAATATCTCCACCCGGCCGGGGAATCGAACCCCGGTCCTCTGGCTTGTGAAGCCAGCGCTCTAACCACTGAGAAACCAGGCGCGTGTGTGTGTGCGTGTGTGTGTGTTGGCGTGAGGTTGGCCTGTGTGGGCAGTGGGCGTGATATTGGGGTAGTTGAGTGTCCCGCTGGGTTACGCTGCGACATAAAGTTTGGCACCACATTCGCCTACAACGTTTGTTCTGTGTTGTTTGTGTTTGATTGTGTTAGTTGTGCAGTTCAGGAAAGATAAGTTAACCTGCTCTTCTTTTGTTGTGTGTGTCCGTCACGATGATCGTTTGCAGTGTTACCTAAAGCTGGGTCCACACTTGTTGCATTTACACGTATCGTATCATCGTTGCGTATCGCATGGTGATACGCAACGATGATACGATACGGTGCGACAGTGTATATTGTACCCGTTGCGTATCCGCGTGTCGTATCATCGTTCCGTGATGCAACAGTATCATCCAGTTTCTTCCCTGACAGTACCCATGAGTGCAAGTGTGCAGTTGGCTGCGGCCGCGTATATATTTATTCATGAACATCAAGTTAGTAAAAGGAAAAGAAAGTCACGGCGTTGGTGGATTACTAAACTATATGAAAGAAGGAGATGTGCAGTGGAACAACTATGTTGGCGGACTTAAAATTCCAACACGTGAGTGGACTCTACAAAAACTTTACAAGGATGCACCCAACTGATTTCGAGTTTCTCTTGTCTGAAGTTGGCTTGAAAATTGCAAAAACACAAAGTTTCGGAAAGCAATTCCCATCCAGGAAAGGCTAGCAGTAACACTACGCTTTCTGGCCACCGGCGATTCATACACCAGCCTGCAGTATCTCTTCAGAATCTCCAAGCAGGCAATTAGCAAGATCATTCCCGAAGTGTGTGCTGCCATTGTGGAAACACTGTATGACTACATTAAGGTAAGTCATCTATAAAATGTCATATGAACAACTGATGTATGATGACATGAATGTGCCACTCATAGTTAAATCGATATATGTTTCTCTCGTACACATACAAACATGTATTAGTGCAGTAAAAGGCGTGCTGAACAGATCACAATTATGTATGTACGCTATTTCTTTAACAAGACTGTCTTCTTCGTATACTTTCCAAAAACAACTCACAATAGCAGGTAAATGGGAATTCCTGATTTTATAAATAATAGAAATAGTCTTAAGACAGTATATTCTGTGTTTGGTCTGTGCAGGAATAAATGAAACAGGAATGTTTTAATTTCTTTTTATTTTATAGTACAAGAAGGAACTTGATAAATCAATGTCATATATATATTTTGAAGATGGGGCACAATGAAGTAAAAACAAATATAAATGTAATTTAAGAATGGAAGAGATATATCCTCATTGGAAGTTACGGGCCACATGTGAAAAAATCACAACTATATTAGTTCCTCAATGTTCAACTCATTTCCTACCGAACAAGTACTGGGGGAAGGTGATGGTTGCACTACAGCTGGAGTACTTGTTCTAGAATCATGGCTTTCAGATGCGTCTGAATAACTATGAGACAACCAGAAGTTGGGTGGGAAGCCTACTGGATGGGTTGTCTGTGGACCTCCAACTACGTTACCAGGGAAAGGCTGATCAGTACTGTAACAGCCTGTGTTTGCTCTAACAAATACGTTCAGAATGTCATTTTGAATCAAACTGCGTACCCTGTCATCATACCTACGCAATTTAGAAGCAACCAAGTTACCAAAATGCTGGTTTTCATCATTAACTTGGTTAGCTGTGGCCGTGAGTATCTCAAAAGCCTTATCGAGACGTTGGTCACCAGCTGATGTCTTCGGCTTCTTACTTTTGGGTGTGGGCGACTTGGGGTGCCTTGTTTCAGGGTTTCTTTCCTGTGATGTCGCCAAACTTGTATTCAGATCCTCACCTTCTACCGACACTTCTGTTGGTTCCTCTGCTGCTTCACTCGTTGCGGTCTGGAGAGAGAGAGAGAGAGAGAGAGAGAGAGAGAGAGAGAGAGAGAGAGAGAGAGAGAGAGAGAGAGAATAATATAAATGAATACATACCACACACACACACACACACACACACACACACATATATATATATATATATATATATATATATATATATATATATATATATATATATATATATATATATATATATATATATATATTGTGTGTGTGTATAGTGTTACATACATACATACATAAATAAAATGTTAAAGTGTACCATTTGTTTTGTTTTACAGATCCCTAAAACACAGGCAGAGTGGTTGACAGTGGCTACAGATTTTGAAACTATATGGAACTTTCCACACTGTGTCGGGGCTATTGATGGTAAGCACGTCACTTTGAAGTGTCCCATTGCAAGTGGCAGTGAATACATCAACTACAAAGGTTTTTTCAGCATTGTTCTTCTTGCATTAGTTGATGCTAACTACAACTTCATGTTTGTAGACGTGGGATGCCAAGGACGAATATCAGACGGTGGTGTGATCGCAAACACACAGTTGTACAAGCTAATGGAGGAAAAAGCTTTAAATCTACCTGAGCCTGCTCCTCTAAACGAGAGGGAGGAAGTTGTACCATTCTTCTTTGTGGGAGATGAAGCTTTTTCTATGAGTGAAACCTTGATGAAAGCATATCCAGGTTACCACGTCAAAGGATCAAAGCAAAGAATTTTTAACTACAGGATTTGTAGAGCTCGCAGAGTAGTTGAAAATGTATTTGGCATAGCATCTTCAGTTTTCCGTGTGCTGAGGAAACCGTTGCTACTGGAACCAGAAAAGGCTTCATGTGTAGTGATGACAACTACTTTACTACACAACTTCTTGCGCCGAAGACCAGATTCAGCGGAACTCTACACTCCACCAGGAACATTTGATTCAGAAGAGGCAGGTGTTGTGAGAAATGGAAATTGGAGAGAAGCAACGCACGAGATGGGATCACTTCTTCCCCTGAAAAGAGTTGCACGCAAAACAAAGGCTACATTGCTGAATGTAAGGGAGGAGATAGCTGACTATTTCTTGAATGAAGGAAAATTAGCGTGGCAAAATGACTACGCATAGAAACTTGCGGCTTTTTGTTGTGGGTTCCCTCCCCCAGGTTAAATAACTAAAGTTTTTTTTTTGGTGTGTGTGTAATTCACCTACGGTCTGCTGCTGTGTGTGTGTGTGTGTGTGTGTGTGTGTGTGTGTGTGTGTGTGTGTGTGTGTGTGTGTGTGTGTGTGTGTGCTGATTAGCTGATCAGAATTTCCGGCAAATATAAATGGCTTGTAATGTAATATGATGCAGGTTAGCATAAAGAAATATTAATGTTTAATATATTAAATACTGTTCACTTACTGTACTCAATGTTGGTTTTGGTTGGTTCTTGTCCCATAGGAATTGCATACTTTCAAAGGCAAACCACGAGCTAGTGTAAGTCTCATGTGCTCCTGTAAAGAAAAAAAAAAAAAAATAAAATAAAATAAAATATTTTGGTAGGAACGGGGTAGAATGTAGTTTAATAAGCTTATATATATATATATATATATATATATATATATATATATATATATATATATATATATATATATATATATATATATATATATATATATATATAGTTGCCTAATGTGTACATTAGGCATTAGGAAATACCTAATGTGTATACACTTCATCTTCAATTCTATAGACAACAGTTTAAAGTGCACAAATCTGAGGTTAAATGGTGCACAACATTCCGTGGTGGTTAGGTTAGGTTAGGTTAGGCGGGCCTGTTAATGGATGATACAGTGGTGCTGGCAGAAGTGGGGAGATTAGTGGATGTTTCTGACCCTAACCTAACCTTACCACCAGGGAATGTTGTGCACCATTTAACCTCAGATCTGTGCACATTAAACTGTGGTCTATAGAATTGAAGATGAAGAGTATACACATTAGGCTATTTCCGCTACCTAATGTACACATTAGGCAACTATTATATATATATATATATATATATATATATATATATATATATATATATATATATATATATATATATATATATATATATATATGTTCATTTTCATATTGTTTTGAGTCATTGAAATAAATCAATTATAGGAATTTATTTATCCTATGTAAACATTTCTTACTAAATGTAGCCTAGTTACTATTTTTCATATTGTTAGTTATTGGTTTGAATACATGATATATGAATACCATATAATTATAGAGAGCTGTATACATCACTTTATATGCAGAAGAAGAATATTAAGTATATATGTATAATGAGTTCATATATTATGGTTGAATAAAGAATACGATATCATTTACTCACCTTTTCCAGTACCAGTACTCTTCTTCATTTTCATTTTCTCCCTTCTCAAGGCTGCCAAAAGATATTCCATCTTCTTCTTGCACACATCTGCCGATGATCCCATTTCCTTGGCAATTTCCTCCCATGCATCTTGTTTACGAAGCTTATTGAAATGATGAACATGTTTTGGGTCCCAAATCACGTCCCTCTTACGGTAAGTTTCTATCAGACGTATGATATCCTCCTTACTCCACTCCATTTTTCTAGTACCTAGATAGTTCTTCACACTAAAAAGGTGTAATATATATATATATATATATATATATATATATATATATATATATATATATATATATATATATATATATATATATATATAATATAATATAATTATATGAAACACAATCACACACGAGCTACAACTGTACTCCTGGCTATCCTCTACAAGACTGAGCTTGCAACGGAGTCACGGGACGATGCAACGCTCCCCGTCCACATGAAGGTAGATGCGTTGCGTATCATTCCTTTGATGTGACGGCAAAAGACCGACAAATGATGGATCGAGCCAACACTACATGCTCTACCGACATAGACATTCTTCACCAAAAATAAAGAAAACAATAAAAAAAGATAACTTATGTTGTCATCTTGGGAGTCTCTCCCAAGTATAATCTGTTCATCTTGCTTAAGGACTGGCACCTCAGTGGGTTTTTTTTTAACCACAATTTTGTTGCCCTTGGCCAGATTTTCCTCAAACATAAAACAAACCTAGGCAGTTCATCCAGTCAGAAAGATCGCAACATTTTTTTCTGACCTGGTGTTGTAAGGTGTACATTCTGATACACTTGTGGCGGCACCTTCACTACTTTACAAAGGCAGTACTTGAAGTGACGCAGGTTTTAAGAGTGTAGTTATGGTCTAAGTACAAGATTAACGTACGTGTCTACATTATGAATAGAAGAAACACTCTTGACAACCTGAACAACCATCTCCGTTTGACGATTACAATAAAATTCTAAAGACATCCTACCCAGACCCTCATTCTTACCTGCTCTGGACCTTCGCGTAGCCAGCCAGGAATTAGAATTTCAGAATAGCAACCTCCGAGTGGTGATGGAAGGAAGAAGGAAGGCCAACGAGAAAACTAGATAGAAGTAGGATTTGATGTTCTGTTAGAGAGAGAGAGAGAGAGAGAGAGAGAGAGAGAGAGAGAGAGAGAGAGAGAGAGAGAGAGAGTGGGGATGCTGGGAATGGTAGGAAGGCCGGTGCGTACCAGGGGTGGTGGTGGTGGTGGAGGTGTGGCGTGAGAAATTTTCTTCCATGCATGCGAAGATATCTCTGTTATCTTTGCTCAGACTGGTGGATAGAAGCATCCATGGAGCTGACATCCTACCCAGAGTAAGCACGATCATCAATTGTCATTATGAGTGTGTATAACACAATATTAGTAATCTTATAATGTATTATTTATCGAATGTTTGAAGCCTCCAAATAGCTCCGACAGGCACAGTTCGCACGACACCGACATACCATCACGCACTTTCATTTTTATATAAATACAGCGAGTTCAACATTTCTTTTGGTAGGCTAGATAAAGGGTGATTCATGCTGCTCCAGACAAATTGTCACTGAGAAATGTACACAATTTACTAATTTATTGGTGCAGTCGATCCGAGCAAAGCGGACTAAACATGCTCGAGTCACAAGGCCCCTCGCACTTCCATATTTTATAAAAACTGGGCTACAAAACAAATTTCCTTAGAAATATTTCGACAGAAGGATAAATATATCATATTGACACAAAATCTCGACTTTCTTGATGCAGTGATATTAACATGTGAAGCGAAGTTGATGCCTTGCTTCCTTGCAATCTTGAGAAGCGTCCCTCCCGCGAGATTAGCCAATTATAGGTGTGTCACTGTCAGCTGTATCTAATGATAACTGTTTTCACTTCCGAGTGTGTAACCAGTGGATGCTTAAAGGATGACTCTACCTGTTCACCATCAACACACCTCACTCTCATGGATCTATCCTCCCTCCATCCATGCATTATATATAGGAGGCCTACCTTCTCAACAAGCAAATTTTCTCTATCTAATTTCCATTTCTAAAAGAATTCATGTCTAATTCTTCAGTATGGTCTTGCTATTGTTAATTGTTTGCTTTAACAAAATACACCACATTAATGACCTTCTTGACAATAACACTGCTATTTTTGCAATAACACAAACATGGCTTGCTTCTTGTATTCCCAACCCTTGTTAATATCCACAGTTATGTATTAGTCACAACTTATACTACACCGTTAGTTATGAAACACGAGGCACTGACTGGTAATAAATTCCTCAGAGTTTTGTTTTGTTTCTCGTTATATTCATGAGCGGTCCCATTTCAACTCTGAACCGTGCACTGTTCCCAGGTAACCATTAATTACCACCTGAAATATGTTGTTTGCCAAGCTATCCAGTTGTACATCCATCCAAAAATATGAAATACAACCAAGACTAATTATATATATAATTTATTAGTGTTACTCCCGCGGGCTTGTTGACCTTGACAGAGATACAAGCCACACAAAATGCAATGTTTTAAAGGAGAAGTCACACATTTCTCAGTAATTTCTTTACTAAGGCCATCAGAGAGAGAGAGAGAGAGAGAGAGAGAGAGAGAGAGAGAGAGAGAGAGAGAGAGAGAGAGAGAGAGAGAGACAGACAGACAGACAGACAGACAGACAGACAGACAGACAGACAGATAGACAGACAGACAGACAGACAGACAGACAGACAGACAGACAGACAGACAGACAGACAGACAGACAGACAGACAGACAGACAGATTGACAGACACACAGACAGACAGATTGACAGACACACACACACACACACACACACACACACACACACACACACACACACACACACACACACACACACACACACACAATCGCATTTTAGAGGGTAGTGGTAGGCTGTGATGGGCGTGGATGGGTATGGGCGTGTTCATGTGGTGTTTGGGGCCCTAGTGGGTGGTGGTTAGCGTATATGACGTAATGGGTAGGTAGGCTGTGTTGGGCGTGGGTGGGTGTGGGCGTGATAAGCGTGTCTGAGGTGGTAAAGGAACATTCCTAACACTGGAGGAAAATTAATTAATGACAATTTAGCAGTCAAGTCATTGAAGAGAGTCAAACAAATATGAAAGAGGTCGTGAATTATTAGGCCATTATGATACACTGTATAAATGTGTATCGTGTCATTCCATTTGTTGCAATGGTGACATCACTCCGTCACCTCGTTGTGCTTTGTGACCGTGGACATTGACAAAATTGATGGTTAATATTGAAGATCATTTTGATTGTTTGGGTGTGTTTTGGCGCCAAGCGAGCGACCAAGTGGGATGTGCCAGTGTGTTTGTCCAGGTGAGGAATGCTTTGTACAGAGCGTTGTTTGTCAATAGGTTTGTATTGCTGGTTTTCCTCGTGTGTGCTGTGTTGTGTGGTGGTGGTGGTGGTGGTGGTGGTGGTTACTGGTATCAGAATCTCATCTTTTCTTGGTGAAGGAGAGAGAGTAGTTAATTTGGTAGTAGTGGAAGTAGTCACGTGTTAGGTGATAGCGGCACTGGTGGTGGTGTTAGGCTTACTCCCATGCGCGCGCGCGCGCTCGCACACACACACACACACACACACACACACACACACACACACACACACAATAAGGGGGTTGTTCTTAGTTTGAGTACACCTACGGGAGGGTGTCCAGATGGCGTAGTGGGAGGTGAGGGGGGTGAACTAGCGTGTGTGTGTGTGTGTGTGTGTGTGTGTTGTTCACCTCGGTCGTTTACTGGTAACCCAGCAAGTCTTCACCATTACGGAGCGAGCTCAAAGCTCATAGACCGATCTTCGGGTAGGACTTGAGACCACACCATACTCCACACACCGGGAAAGCGAGGCCACAACCCCTCCAGTTACATCCCGTACCTATTTACTGCTAGGTGAACCGGTACTACACATTAAGAGGCTTGCCCATTTGCCTCGCCGCTTTCTGGGATTCGAACCCGGACTCTCGGGTGTGTTTGTGTGTTGGGGGGGCGATGTGGGGGTGTGTGTATAAATGCGCTGTGTTCCTGACAGGGTTTTTTAATGGTGTTGCAGTTGCCTGAAGTGATGTCAGGGGCTAACACCAGCTACTACCAGGAGGCGGCGGAGCTGGCGGTGGGCTACCCCTGCTCCTGCCGGCACAGCATGGGCGGGCCGCAGTGCAGTATTGTCACGGTAGTGGTGGGCAGCGTGGCGCGACCAAGCACCGAGGCGGAGGCCATGTCGGCGGGTCAGGTGGTGCTGGTGGTGGTGTTCAGCACCGCTATGCCCGTGCTAGTGGTGGAATTGGTGTTGGTGATTGTGTGCATGAAGCGGAAACGCGTACGTGACTGCCCGTGTCGGGATGAGGAGGCGCGGCGTCAGAACGAGCAGAATATGGTGCACAACGCTGTGGGCGCCGTCAACAGTGTCTGGACCACCACATGATCTTCTACTCCCTAAACTTCCCCATCAAGAAACCTCTCAAAACCGTGCCACCGCCTCCTCCCCTTGCATCACCCACACCACACCCACCTCCACCACCATCACCTCCACGACCACGACTACAAGAATCCCGCGGAGAACGCATACTCCGCAGTGCCCATGCGCAGCAGCAGGACTTAACAAGGATGTGTCGCGGCTCTCGCTGGCTGACCGCCTCGAGAAGGACATTGAGCCCCCGCCCAGCGCCTGCGTCACGCCCACCTCGGACTCCAGCGCCCCATGCAAGGTGTTCCGGAATTCCTTCCTGCCGCGCACATACAGCCACAAGTCAGTACTCACCACCCACGCGCGACTGCACACACACACACACACACACACACACACACACACACCGCGTAGTGTAGTGGTTATCACGCTCGACTCACACTCGAGAGGGTCCGGGTTTGAGTCTCGCAGACGGCGAGGCAAATGGGCAAGTCTCTTAATGTGTGGCTCCTGTTCACCTAGCAGTAAGTAGGTACGGGATGTAACTCGAGGGGTTGTGGCCTCGCTTTCCCGGTGTGTGGAGTGTGTTGTGGTCTCAGTCCCTAACCGAAGATCGGTCTATGAGCTCTGAGCTCGCTCCGTAATGGGAAGACTGGCTGGGTGACCAGCAGATGACCGAGGTGACACACACACACACACACACACACACACACACACACACACACTCTCTCTCTCTCTCTCTCTCTCTCTCTCTCTCTCTCTCTCTCTCTCTCTCTCTCTCTCTCTCTCTCTCTCTCTCTCTCTGTGTGTGTGTGTGTGTGTGTGTGGAGGTGGTGGTGGTGGTGGTATTTACATGCTTGTTTGAAGATAGATAGATAAGCGGGTATTTTGATGGGATGATAGATATGTAAATGGACAGTTGGATAAACAAACAGGTAGATGGAGAGGTAGGCAGATAGAGGAGGAGGAGGAGGAGGTGTAGCTAAGCACTATAAACACCACGATAATAAACATGAGAAGATTGACTTTTAATTCCTAGTGAACAGTTTTCAGTATTTTTCATTAGCCAAACGTCAAGTCAAAGTTTGTTGTAAGGACACCTGGAGAGATGGGCAGCACTGTTAGCTACAGGTTTTGCGATAACAACGTCTTGGAGTGTGCGCCATGATGGACTCACTCGCCTTGAGTTGCCAAGCGTCACTTCAAGACATGTAGCCTGAGCCGCCAACACCACACCTTCACATCACCATACAATGTCAGGACGCGTCTGGCTGGCCACACACTATGCACATTGAAACAAACATTTATCAAATAGTGTGTGTGTGTGTGTGTGTGTGTGTGTGTGTGTGTGTGTGTGTGTGTGTGTGTGTGTGTGTGTAAAGTAAAGTAAAGTAAAATTGCCATTTCATTACATGTACATATATATTGGTTAAACAGATGTGTTCATTGGCATGGTCTATCGAGCCAAGGCTTCCTGATAAACGGAGTTATTAAACTATGTGGTGACTCTGTTGGAAGACTTCACTTGGCAATATATTTATAGAAGTATAAGAATAAGTCATATTTTACCCAATCACGTTCACACTATACGTACATGCGAACACATTATTTATATAAATACTTGTGCTATGTATACATATATATATATATATATATATATATATATATATATATATATATATATATATATATATATATATATATATATATATATATATATATATATATATATATATATATACTTCCTGAATAATTTATATCCAGCTTTAAAGTAAATTTATCATACAATACAAATAAATGATGGACTGCAAGCTGCTAGTTATAAACATCTAAGGAAATGTTCTTTGGTTTTTCTTTTAAACTGAAAGTAACTGATACTAGTAATATCTTTTATATGAGGAGGCAAGGAATTCCATAGCTGTGGACCAAAGTAAAATATGCTGTGCTTGAATAACTGTGTGCGGAATTGCGGGCACTCCAAATTCAAGTTCCCACCTCTTGTTGCATACGGTGAATCTACACATTTAAGTAGGTTATTATTTGGATATCTTTTAATGAATTTGAAGATGGAGAAAAGGACAAAACACTTATGAATATCGAAGAAATTCAATAGTTTATGATTAGAAAAAAGTGTGGATGTTGAGTCGAATTTACCCATACAAAATATACATCGCAAATTTTTTTTAATTATCTTTAATCTATTTATGAAAGACGGCCAAGTGCAGGCCCAAACTGAGACACAATAAATAAAATAAGGATAGCAGAGTGTATAGCAAATACTCAGTAGGGCTTCAGTTGTGAGTTGATTCCGTATCTTGTACAATATCCCACACATCCTAGACAGTTTCATGCATACATTAAGGTTATCATCAATAAATACACCTAAAAATTTTTATTTGAGTGACACATTGCAGAGTGACTTTGAAGAAGTATTGGTTGGATATGATTTTTTACTGACCGATTTTGGAAAAAAATATAATTAGTTTTACTTATATATAGTGTTAGTTTGTTATGTTTTATCCAATGATTTATTAAATGTAGTTCTGAGGTCATGTTTGAGTGTAGAGTGTGTATGTCCTTGTCTTTCGTAAGCAAGTTTATGTCGTCTGCATACAGAGTGAAAGTAACTTTTGAGCTGGATTTGATTATATCATTTATATAAATAAGAAAAGGTGTGTGTGTGTCACCTATAAAGACATTAACTTGTATTGCATGTTGCAGAGGAGTTATGGGTGGCAGGAGGTTGATGAAATGTGTGGTGGTGTCACAAGTGAAGCACAGTGAGCGTTCCTGCAGGGTGAAGCAATGATGAGACAAGCGTCACCAGTCAGCGAGGTGGTGGTGGTGGTGGTGGTGCCTGGTCTCTCTCTCTCTCTCTCTCTCTCTCTCTCTCTCTCTCTCATCGTCTCGTCTCTCTCTCTCTCGCCTCTCTCTCTCTCGTCTCCTTTCTCTCTCATCTCGTCTCTTCTCTTCCATCTTGGGTCTTCTCTCGTCTCCTCTCGTCTCGTCTCGCTTTTCTTGTCTCCTTTCTCTCTCTCATCTCGTGTCTTCTCGCTCGTCTCATCTCTTCTCTCTCATCTCGTCTCATCTGTCTTCTCTCTCGTCTCTCTCTCTCTCTCTCTCTCTCTCTCTCTCTCTCTCTCTCTCTCTCTCTCTCTCTCTCTCTCTCTCTCTCTCTCTCTCTCTCTCTCTCTCTCTCTCTCTCTCTCTCTCTCTCTCTCTCTCTCTCTCTCTCTCTCTCTCTCTCTCTCTCTCTCTCTCTCTCTCTCTCTCTTTTTTTTTTTTTATTTATACTGATCAAATGTACAGGGAAAACAACTTCTACATTACATAAGAACGTTGTTTTTACAGACTAAAGGGTACAGGGTTAGTGCAACCTATCTTAAAATCTGACCCTGGTGATGTATATTACATTCTGTATGTACAACAATAACTTATATTGTAATAACACTGAATATACTACGTTCACTGTACATGATTCACCCTTGCCTCAGTAACCAATGGTTCACTTGCACTTTAAATGTCTGAGTGTTTGTGTCACTGAGGTTTATCTCCTGTGAGGCCAACAGAGTGTTCCGAGTTTATATATTTCCTTGCATACGAGTTTATATATTGTCTCTGGTGATGCCTCTCTCTCCTCTCTCTCTCTCTCTCTCTCTCTCTCTCTCTCTCTCTCTCTCTCTCTCTCTCTCTCTCTCTCTCTCGTCTCTCTCTCTCTCTCTCTCGTCTCGTCTCTCTCTCGTCTCGTCTCGTCTCGTCTCTCTCTCTCTCGTCTCGTCTCTCTCTCTCGTCTCTCGTCTCTCTCTCTCTCTCGTCTCTCGTCTCGTCTCGTCTTTCCTCGTTCTCGTCTCGTGTCGTCTCTCTCTCGTCTCGTGTCGTCTCCTTTCTCTCGTCTCGTCTCGTCTCTCTCTTGTCTCGTCTCGTCTCTCTCTCTCGTCTCATTTCGTCTCCTTTCTCTCGTCTCGTCACGTTTTGTCTCCTTTCTCTCGTGTCGTTTCCTCTCTCTCTCGTCTCTTTCGTCTCTCTCTCGTCTCGTCTCGTCTCGTCTCTTCGTCTCGTCTCGTCTCGTCTCGTCTTGTCTCCTATTTTATCTCGTGTCGTCTTATCTCGTCTCGTCTCTCTCTCTCTCGTCTCGTCTCGTTCTCCTCTCTCTCGTCTCGTCTCGTCTCTCTCTCTCTCGTCTCGTCTCGTCTCGTCTCGTCTCTCTCTCGTCTCGTCTCGTCTCTCTCTCTCGTCTCGTCTCGTCTCGTCTCGTCTCGTCTCGTCTCGTCTCTCGTCTCGTCTCTCTCTCTCTCTCTCTCTCTCTCTCTCTCTCTCTCTCTCTCTCTCTCTCTCTCTCTCTCTCTCTCTCTCTCTCTCTCTCTCTCTCTCTCTCTCTCTCTCTCTCTCTCTCTCTCTCTCTCTCTCTCTCTCTCTCTCTCTCTCTCTCTCTCTCTCTCTCTCTCTCTCTCTCTCTCTCTCTCTCTCTCTCTCTCTCTCTCTCTCTCTCTCTCTCTCTCTCTCTCTCTCTCTCTCTCTCTCTCTCTCTCTCTCTCTCTCTCTCTCTCTCTCTCTCTCTCTCTCTCTCTCTCTCTCTCTCTCTCTCTCTCTCTCTCTCTCTCTCTCTCTCTCTCTCTCTCTCTCTCTCTCTCTCTCTCTCTCTCTCTCTCTCTCTCTCTGTGTGTGTCTGTGTGTGTGTGTGTGTGTGTGTGTGTGTGTGTGTGTGTGTGTGGAGAGTGTGTAGTGTGTGTGGTGTTATTCAGTAGTGAATGCTCGGCATCATTTCTGTAACCTCTCTATTGTTTCCAGGCCGAAATCAAGCGACCGCCGGCAGAGAGGAGTCTTCTCCTGGACGTTTGAAGAGTACCACCTTCTTGAAGCACAGAGCACAGACAGCGCTGGAAACTGGACTACTACAGTTTGAGCAGAGTCCAACATCTGTGTATCTGCACCAGAATCAAGTGTCCAGGGAGGAAATGATACGTCTGCAGAGATGTGCCAGGAGGAGGGACTCTTGGAACAGGCCTTCACACAACAGGGATTGGGGTGGGGGTGGGGGGACCTTATAGCAGCAGGTGACTAGGAGAGAGGTTCCCCACAAGATGCAACACACCACATCCTCCAAACGCAAAATATATTTGCCAATAAAGGCAAGTTTGTGTGCCACTCTGTTGATTTGAAGCAGCAAAACGTGCGGGTATGACACCGTGTTGTAATCAATTGTATAGTATTGTCTAGTAATCAACGTTTTTATTACTACCATTATTATTATCTTGGTGTCACTCTAACTGTCACGTCGACTTCACATCTCGTGTGTTAGTAATTTATCAACATTTTACTATTCATTCTCAACACTTACTATTGTTATTGGTAATAGTGTATTATTGTGTGATCAATATTAGCATTACTATCATTGCCCTACTGTTACTATTGTTATCATTACTAGTACCAATACTACTTTTATTACCATTGCTAGGTAATACTTCATGTAAAATTACTTCATTGATTCAGGATCCTCTACATTATCTACTGTTTTATACTGACAATTTCATTAATTATTTTTATTTTATTGTTTTATTATTATTATTATTTTTTTTTACTTTTCTTATTGTTGCCCAAAAATCTTTGCTTCAAAAGGGTTCCCAAATATGACAGATTATTTTGTGATTATATACATATATTTTTTGTTGCATGGGAAAATAAAATGTTTCAAATCTCTCTCTCTCTCTCTCTCTCTCTCTCTCTCTCTCTCTCTCTCTCTCTCTCTCTCTCTCTCTCTCTCTCTCTCTCTCTCTCTCTCTCTCTCTCTCTCTCTCTCTCTCTCTCTCTCTCTCTCTCTCTCTCTCTCTCTCTCTCTCTCTCTCTCTCTCTCTCTCTCTCTCTCTCTCTCTCTCTCTCTCTCTCTCTCTCTCTCTCTCTCTCTCTCTCTCTCTCTCTCTCTCTCTCTCTCTCTCTCTCTCTCTCTCTCTCTCTCTCTCTCTCTCTCTCTCTCTCTCTCTCTCTCTCTCTCTCTCTCTCTCTCTCTCTCTCTCTCTCTCTCTCTCTCTCTCTCTCTCTCTCTCTCTCTCTATTGTTTCGTCTCTCTCTCTCTCTCTCTCTCTCTCTCTCTCTTCGCTCTACTCTCACTGTTTTGTGAGGTGTCTCTCTCTCTCTCTCTTCTGTTTCGTGTTAGAAGGCTACTTGTAGGGCTTTCATTGGCCTTGTTCTCAGGGGTGTAAACGGCAAATTGCTTGGCTAGATTATGTACTATTGGTATGATGGTAGGGCAGGCACATGTCTGGTTCCAGGTTCACTCTCTTCTGAGGAACCCTTGAAACTGGGTCCTCAGCAGGGTGGTGTCTGGAGTTGTGTGTTATTCAATATCCTCATGGACGAAGTTGCACAAGGGTCTCAGGTGGCCATTTATGCTGATGAATGGCAAGAATCTTTGCTGAATGAATGCCAGTGACATGTGAACTGTGTGTGTGGCAAGAATCTTTGCTGAATGAATGGCCAGTGACATGTGAACTGTGTGTGTGGCAAGAATCTTTGCTGAATGAATGGCCAGTGACATGTGAACTGTGTGTGTGGCAAGAATCTTTGCTGAATGAATGAACAGTGACATGTGAACTGTGTGTGTGGCAAGAATCTTTGCTGAATGAATGGCCAGTGACATGTGAACTGTGTGTGTGGCAAGAATCTTTGTGTGTGTGCATGTGAATCTTTGCTGAATGAATGAACAGTGACATGTGAACTGTGTGTGTGGCAAGAATCTTTGCTGAATGAATGAACAGTGACATGTGAACTGTGTGTGTGGCAAGAATCTTTGCTGAATGAATGCAGTGACATGTGAACTGTGTGTGTGGCAAGAATCTTTGCTGAATGAATGAACAGTGACATGTGAACTGTGTGTGTGGCAAGAATCTTTGCTGAATGAATGAACAGTGACATGTGAACTGTGTGTGTGGCAAGAATCTTTGCTGAATGAATGAACAGTGACATGTGAACTGTGTGTGTGGCAAGAATCTTTGCTGAATGAATGAACAGTGACATGTGAACTGTGTGTGTGGCAAGAATCTTTACTGAATGAATGAACAGTGACATGTGAACTAGCAAAGAAGAGAGGGAATCAATGTCTTTGTTTCATCTTTTCTCCAGCACTTTGTTAACCCCTTCAGTACTGGGACGCCATTTTATCTGGAGTTTTTTACTGTGATTAGACGATTCTATTTACATTGGGAAGGATCTGTAGGTCAGAAGATCAATGGTTACAGTCTTCACTACTTCAATCCACACCTAAGTTTGTGAAGGTGTATAAAATCTCCAAATTGTAACCAGAATATATATGAGAAACGTGTCATGGTACTGAAGGGGTTAATTAAAGGCCGTGTCACTCCGGAGACGACGCTCTCGCCCTCCTTCACCGCGAACTGGTGGGTGTCCTGTAGTTGGTGCCTTGCTTCTTAATATCTTGTTCATTGAGGATGGAACTTCAGAGAACTGAGCTGGAGTCACTCTGAAATACTGTCCAAATTTCCTCATCCATTTCTGGCACTTGGATAAGATAATGATATTCGCCACATTTCACTCGTTTTATATTTGATTCATAGACCCAATTCCTTTTCCTCTCATTATTCAAGGCTAAACATATCATTAATAACTCCTTTCTCCTCCTCCTCCTCCTCCTCCTCCTCCTCCTCCTCGTGAAGAAGTGTCAAGTGAGCCAGCCTCCACCACAGACGATGTGGCGGAGCATCGCGCCTGGTGTGAACCTCCCATAGCAAGCTAAGTCTGCGCGACGTTGGTACGTGGTGTGCGTCGTCTCCGGTGTGAGACGGCCTTAACGAGTCTGAGCAGCTTCCTTGTGAAGATATAAGCCACAATTCTATTTTTGCAATGTATGAAGGTGTCACATGATAACGTGTAGTGTCAGTGTGTCATGTGTGGAGGAATGCACAGCTCTTCACACAGCCTGACCACTCAGCGGTAAATAAAGTCAATAATCTGGCCCTAGTGTTTCATTGTTTCCTTTGCAAGTTTCACCAAAAGATCTGAACCATTGAATGAGTTGCTGTGTGGGCGTGGAGGGTGCATCCATGGGTGCTGTGTGGGCGTGGAGGGTGTTTCCATGGGTGCTGTGTGGGCGTGGAGGGCGCATCTATCGCCAGGGTGTGGGGAGTGTGGGGGCAATGCCATGGCGGCCAGAATAGGGAAGGATTACTGGTGGAGTCAACGGAGAGTCCAGTGTCAGTGGCTCAGTGAGTCCATTGTCAGAGGGTGGGGAGGAAGGGTGGTGGGTGAGTCCATTGTGAGAGGGTGGGGAGGAAGGGTGGGGGTCCAGTGAGAGGGTGGGGAGGGTGGGTGAGTCCATTGTGAGAGGGTGGGGGAGGAAGGGTGGTGGGTGAGTCCATTGTGAGAGGGTGGGGGAGGAAGGGTGGTGGGTGAGTCCATTGTGAGAGGGTGGGGGAGGAAGGGTGGTGGGTGAGTCCATTATGAGACCTTTCCCTGGCTGACGATGAAACGAACCCACTTTCCACGAATTTGACTGGATTACCTAGAATTACTTGGGATTACATACAATTACATAGAATTACATAGGAGGAAGGGAGGTGGGCGAGTCCATTGTGAGACCTTGCCCTGGCTGACGATTCAATTTGACTGGGTTACCTAGAATTACTTGGGATTACATACAATTACAAAAGGAAGGAAGGGGTGTCTTGATCTTGATGTTGTGAGGTGGTGGAGCGTCCCTGTGATTGGTTTGAAGCAGTGGTTATCGACACGTGGGTAATTCACTCACCATCGTTTCCTGCTGGTGTCATCTCCTGCACAAGAGTCACTCCCTTACCTACACTGACTCACTCCAACTAACTTGTAATGGTGAAATAGTCAGTAATTTGAAGGGCTGGTGTCACAAGTTAAGTGAAAACTGTGGCCTGGACTTACAATGGTGAAATAGTCATTGGTAATTTGAAGGCCTGATGTCACAAATTGAGAAGTGAAAAGTGGCCAGGAGGGACTCGGTGTGCTTTACAAACAACTTGACGTATTTATTTCCTTTGCCTTGGTTACAAATAAAGTGAAGGAGCATTTGTCGACATTTTATTGACTTCACCTTGGTACAATGGCAACACAGGCGGTCAGGAAGCAATACATAGCATGGCAACACTGTGGTGGATTAGGAGTGGAGCTGTACAGTACGTGGTAAGCAGACTGCCTACCTCACACACACACACACACACACACACACACACACACACACACACACACACACACAGGTAATGTATTGAGCATATGAACATTCCATTGATTTCTATTAATAAATTTGGTCCATTACAATTGTGAGAATAGCCACTTTTTAAAAGCTCGATTTCCAATACACAAGATATCAATTTATTCACGTTAATGTCAACTTTGCACATGTTTCAGCTCAGCTTAATAAATGCATACATAAAAATCAGGAATAGTAATTCTCTTCTCACTCTTGTTCCCAACACTCAGAATGATAACATTATGATACATTTCTCACTCTCCCGAAAAATTCTAAATAAAATCTAAATACTGTAACTACCTAACTAGTTTAATTACTTCTCCCCAAGCACACACACACACACACACACACACACACACACACCACACACACACACTACTGTAACTACCTAACTAGTTTAATTACTTTCTCCCGCGCGCACACACACACACACACACACACACACACACACACACACACACACACACACACACACTACTATAACTACCTAACTAGTTTAATTACTTCTCCCCAAGCACACACACACACACACACACACGTTCCTCCAGGTGCAAGCGGCTGCGTCCTCGCCTACCCTCCCCCCTCCACCGACTACTTCTACCGCCAGAGAGTGAGTGGACACTGTCAGCCGTGTGAAAGCTACTCGGTGGTGTGTTTCCCGCACGTTTTGCTGCTGGAAATCAACAGAGTGGTTCCGCCACGCTTGCCTGATGGCTGATGGCTGATGACTGTTGTCGGAAGGCTTGTTCCAAGAGTCCGTCCTCCTGGCACCTCTACACACGTGTATCACTTCATCCTGGTGCAATGTTGGACCCTGGTCAAACTGTACTAGTCCAATTTCCAACGCTGTCTATGTTCTGTGCTTCAACAAGGTACTCGTCAAAAGTCCAGGAGAAGGCTCCTCTCTGCCGGCGGTCGCTTGATTTCAAGCCTGGAAACAAAAGAGAGGTTACAGAAATGATGCCGAGCCTTCACTACTGAATAACACCACACACACACACACTCTCCACACACACCACAACACAAGAACACAGGCAGGCAGGCAGAGAGAGAGAGAGAGAGAGAGAGAGAGAGAGAGAGAGAGAGAGAGAGAGAGAGAGAGAGAGAGAGAGAGAGAGAGAGAGAGAGAGAGAGAGAGAGAGAGAGAGAGAGAGAGAGAGAGAGAGAGAGAGAGACGAGAGAGAGAGAGAGAGAGAGAGAGAGAGAGAGAGAGAGAGACGAGACGAGACGAGAGAGAGAGAGAGAGAGTCGAGGCGAGACGAGAGAGAGAGAGATGAGACGAGACGAGACGAGACGAGAGACAGAGAGAGACGAGACGAGAGAGAGAGGAGACGAGACGAGACAGAAGACGAGACGAGAGAGAGAGAGAGAGAGAGAGAGAGAGAGAGAGACGAGACAGAGGAGACGAGAGAGACAGAAGACGAGACGAGAAACAAAAGGAAAGGAGACGAGACGAGACGAGACAAGACGAAAGAGAAGAGAGAGACGAGACGAGACGAGAAGAGAGAGAGGAGACGAGACGAGACGAGAAGAGACAAGAGACGAGACGAGACGAGACGAGACGAGAGAGACAGAGACAGACGAGACGAGAGAGAGACAGAGGAAACGAGACGAAATGAGACAGAGGAGACGAGATGAGACGAGACAGAGGAGACGTGACGAGACGAGAGAGACAGAGGGTGAGAGGCGAGACGAGAGACAGAGGAAACGAGACGAGATAAGAGAAGAGAGAAGACGAGACGAGACGAGAGAGAGAGACGAGACGAGAGAGAGAGAGAGACGAGACGAGACTAGACGAGAGAGAGAGAGAGAGAGAGAGAGAGAGACGAGAGAGAGAGAGAGAGAGAGAGAGAGACGAGACGAGAGAGAGAGAGAGAGAGAGAGAGAGACGAGACGAGAGACGAGAGACGAGAGAGAGACGAGACGAGACGAGACGAGAGAGACGAGACGAGAGAAGAGACGAGAGAGAGAGAGAGAAGAGAGACGAGAGAGAGAGAGAGACGAGACGAGACGAGACGAGACGAGACGAGACGAGACGAAGAGAGACGAGACGAGACGAGAGAGAGAGAGAGAGACGAGACGAGACAAGAGAGAGAGAGACGAGACGAGACGAGACGAGAGAGAGAGACGAGACGAGAGAGACGAGAGAGAGACGAGACGAGAGAGACGAGACGAGAGAGAGAGAGAGAGACGAGACGAGACGAGACGAGACGAGACGAGACGAGACGAGACGAGACGAGACGAGACGAGACGAGACGAGAGAGACGAGAGAGAGAGAGAGAGAGAGAGAGAGAGAGAGAGAGAGAGAGAGAGAGAGAGAGAGAGAGAGAGAGATACGATACGATACGATACGAGACGAGACGAGAGACGTCACGAAACGAGACGAGAGAGGAGAAGCGAGAGAAGAGACAAGAGAAGAGAGAGGAGACGAGACGAGAAAGAGACGAGATGAGACGAGACGAGAAAGAGAGATGAGACGAGACGAGAAAGGAGACGAGATGAGACGAGACGAGAAAAGACGAGATGAGACGAGACGAGAAAGGAGACGAGATGAGACGAGAACGAGGAGAGGAGACGAGAGGAGACGAAACGAGAAGAGAGAGGAGACGAGACGAGACAAGACGAGAGATGAGACGAGACGAGAACGAGGAGAGGAGACGACACGAAACGAGAACAAGGAGAGGAGAGGACACGACACGAGACGAGAACGAGGAGAGGAGACGAGACGAGAGAGAGGAGACGAAACGACACGAGAGACGAAACGAGACGAGAGACGAGACGAGATAAGAGAAAGGAGACGAGACGAGAGAGAGAGAGAGAGAGAGAGAGAGAGAGAGAGAGAGAGAGAGAGAGAGAGAGAGAGAGAGAGCACCATCACCACCACACCACCATCTTGCTGAGTGCTGACGCTGGTCTCATCATTGCTTCACCCAGCAGGAACGCTCACTGTGCTTCACTTGTGACACCACCACACATTTCATCAACCTCCTGCCACCCATAACTCCTCTGCAACATGCAATACAATTGTCTTTATAGGTAACACACACACACACACACACACACACACACACACACACACACACACACACACTATTTGATAAATGTTTGTTTCAATGTGCATAGTGTGTGGCCAGCCAGACGCGTCCTGACATTGTATGGTGATGTGAAGGTGTGGTGTTGGCGGCTCAGGCTACATGTCTTGAAGTGACGCTTGGCAACTCAAGGCGAGTGAGTCCATCATGGCGGACACTCCAAGACGTTGTTATCGCAAATCCTGTACCTGATAGTGCTGCCCATCTCTCCAGGCGTCCCAACAACAAACTTTGACTTGACGTTAGGCTAATGAAAATACTGAAAACTGTTCACTAGGAATTATAAGTCAATCTTCTCATGTTTACTATCGTAGTGTTTTTAGTGCTCCTCGATCTGCCTACCTCTCCATCTATCTGTTTGTTTATCCAACTGTCCATTTACATATCTATCATCCCATCAAAATACCCGCTTATCTATCTATCTATCTTCACACAAGCATGTAAATACCACCACCACACACCACCACCACCACACACACACACACACACACACACACAGAGAGAGAGAGAGAGAGAGAGAGAGAGAGAGAGTGTGTGTAATTCACTGTTTGATCTGCTGCAGTCTATGACGAGACAGCCAGACGTTACCCTACGGAAAGAGTTCAGAGCTCATTATTTCCGATCTTGGGATAGGTCTGAGACCAGGCACACACCACACACCGGGACAACAAGGTCACAACTCCTCGATTTACATCCCGTACCTACTCACTGCTAGGTGAACAGGGGCTACACGTGAAAGGAGACACACCCAAATATCTCCACCCGGCCGGGGAATCGAACCCCGGTCATCTGGCTTGTGAAGCCAGCGCTATAACCACTGAGCTACCGGGCCGTGTGTGTGTGTGTGTGTGTGTGTGTGTGTGTACTGCAGTCGCGCGTGGGTGGAGAGTACTGACCTGTGGCTGTATGTGCGCGGCAGGAAGGAATTCCGGAACACCTTGCATGGGGCGCTGGAGTCCTAGGTGGGCGTGACGCGGGGCTGGGCGGTGCCTCAATGTCCTTCTCAAGGCGGTCAGCCAGCGAGAGCAGCGACACATCCTTGTTGAGTCCTGCTGCTGCGCATGGGCACTGCGGAGTATGCGTTCTCCGCGGATTCTTGTAGTCGTGATAGTTGAGGTGATGGTGGTGGAGGTGGGTGTCGTGTGGGTGATGCAAGGGGGAGGTGGTGGCACGGTGTATGTGCAGATTCAGCTAAGTCAATTGGGTGGTAGAACGCCCTTAATAATTCCAGACTTTTCAAACTCCTGGGACTGGTATAACGTCTACCCTCTTGAGGAGATAACTGGGTCGTAACAAACACTACATGCTCTACCGACATAGACATTCTTCACCAAAAATAAAGAAAACAATAAAAAAAGATAACTTATGTTGTCATCTTGGGAGTCTCTCCCAAGTATAATCTGTTCATCTTGCTTAAGGACTGGCACCTCAGTGGGGGTTTTTTTTAACCACAATTTTGTTGCCCTTGGCCAGATTTTCCTCAAACATAAAACAAACTTAGGCAGTTCATCCAGTCAGAAAGATCGCAACATTTTTTTCTGACCTGGTGTTGTAAGGTGTACATTCTGATACACTTGTGGCGGCACCTTCACTACTTTACAAAGGCAGTACTTGAAGTGACGCAGGTTTTAAGAGTGTAGTTATGGTCTAAGTACAAGATTAACGTACGTGTCTACATTATGAATAGAAGAAACACTCTTGACAACCTGAACAACCATCTCCGTTTGACGATTACAATAAAATTCTAAAGACATCCTACCCAGACCCTCATTCTTACCTGCTCTGGACCTTCGCGTAGCCAGGAATTAGAATTTCAGAATAGCAACCTCCGAGTGGTGATGGAAGGAAGAAGGAAGGCCAACGAGAAAACTAGATAGAAGTAGGATTTGATGTTCGAGAGAGAGAGAGAGAGAGAGAGAGAGAGAGAGAGAGAGAGAGAGAGAGAGAGAGAGAGTGTGGGGGATGCTGGGAATGGTAGGAAGGCCGGTGCGTACCAGGGGTGGTGGTGGTGGTGGAGGTGTGGCGTGAGAAATTATCTTCCATGCATGCGAAGATATCTCTGTTATCTTTGCTCAGACTGGTGGATAGAAGCATCCATGGAGCTGACATCCTACCCAGAGTAAGCACGATCATCAATTGTCATTATGAGTGTGTATAACACAATATTAGTAATCTTATAATGTATTATTTATCGAATGTTTGAAGCCTCCAAATAGCTCCGACAGGCACAGTTCGCACGACACCGACATACCATCACGCACTTTCATTTTTATATAAATACAGCGAGTTCAACATTTCTTTTGGTAGGCTAGATAAAGGGTGATTCATGCTGCTCCAGACAAATTGTCACTGAGAAATGTACACAATTTACTAATTTATTGGTGCAGTCGATCCGAGCAAAGCGGACTAAACATGCTCGAGTCACAAGGCCCCTCGCACTTCCATATTTTATAAAACTGGGCTACAAAACAAATTTCCTTAGAAATATTTCGACAGAAGGATAAATATATCATATTGACACAAAATCTCGACTTTCTTGATGCAGTGATATTAACATGTGAAGCGAAGTTGATGCCTTGCTTCCTTGCAATCTTGAGAAGCGTCCCTCCCGCGAGATTAGCCAATTATAGGTGTGTCACTGTCAGCTGTATCTAATGATAACTGTTTTCACTTCCGAGTGTGTAACCAGTGGATGCTTAAAGGATGACTCTACCTGTTCACCATCAACACACCTCACTCTCATGGATCTATCCTCCCTCCATCCATGCATTATATATAGGAGGCCTACCTTCTCAACAAGCAAATTTTCTCTATCTAATTTCCATTTCTAAAAGAATTCATGTCTAATACGGTATCAAACACCCCAGGTGAGGGTTTCCATTAGCACCAGTGGGTTTAAGGAACAGATTTAAAGATCACCAAGGCAATACTACCCATCAAAATTCACCACCCCTTATCAACAGACATGGTAGCTTGTCGTGTGGTTTACACCCTCTTTTTCCCCCACACCACCTGACAGCCAAGAATTAACGGTCATTGCGTCTGTTCCCCTCTCACCCCTCCTCCCAGCCACCTCCCTGCCTCCCCCCCCTTTCCAGGAGGTTGATGTTTAAAAGAAATTAAACTCACCCTCACTGACCTCCATCTTTGTTTGTTGCCAAATTTGTCATCCTCCGTCAAATTTGGATGTCTAAGACAAGAAAATTTTTCAATCCACAGAGAATGATCAAGACCAGTCCCCCAAATACCCAGAGGAAGATTTTGTTTTACTGGGCCTATAACAATTTGTAATAGACACAAAAAATATTAAATAATATTATACCTTGTCGTTCTAATTGTCCACAGCCAGGACAAACCACTTCTGTAGTTTTGTACTAGAAAGGCCTAAACACATGTTGTGATAAATGCCACAGGGGTTTTACCTGTGCGTGGGGAAACCCAGGGAAGGCGTCAGGCCCATCAGGGCTCTGTCTCCCCAACAGCTCAACCCAGGGACCAAGTGGTTGTCCTCATCCATCAACTGCTTGACACCCCCCGCTGGAATATGTGGAGACACCGGGGGTACCCAACAACACCAACCCAACCACACCACCACCAAACAACAACGTGGACGGAGGACAAAATCAACCACCAAACCGTGGTGATGCACAATCCACAGCAAGGTTCTTAGCTTTCTGTGGGTATTAGGTGGTAGCACCAAGCTTTAGGTGTCTTGGTGATGATCAGTTAACATGGAAGGCATGTTTCCAACAATTCAGGTCAGCCTCAAAAAATCATTTCTGCACTCAGGTCCCTGGGACACCGGCAGATGACTGAAATCTTTATACCCCTCGTCCCGCCCCATGGTCCTCTCCCCTGAACCCCACAACACAACAGCTAGAGGGCAAAGGGCGTTTCACCCCCGCCCAGGTCCTACGAGGACGCCCTGACCGCCTGATCGCCGAGGCTGGCCACAAGACACCAGGAAGGGGTTTAAACCGTCTCCACCTTTACCACCCATCCCCCCCCACCCACCAAATCGCGTGGGTTTGAAAGCACCCGCACATCGGTCCGGCTCACTCCCACTCTTTTAAATAAATAAGTGAATTTCAGGAATTTACCATGTTAGGTTAAGCATTTTTAGTTCATTGTGGTATTGTCCCACCCTGAATTTTCTTATTTTTTTTGCCAATTAAAAACCTTTTATTATTAAAAAACACACACACACAACACACCCCTTTCACCCCCTCCCACTACGCATCTGGACACCCTCCCGTAGGTGTACTCAAACAAGAACAACCCCGGGGTGTGTGTGTGTGTGTGTGTGTGTGTGTGTGGTGTGCATGGGAGTACCTAACACCACCGCTATCACCTAACACGTGACTACTTCCACTACTACCAAATTAACTGTTTCTCCTTCACCAAGAAAAGATGAGATTCTGA
>NC_059268.1:1504830-1512330 GCF_017591435.1 Portunus trituberculatus
AGTAGGAGAAAGAAAAACAAAAAATCTAAAAGGAGGGTCCAGTTAACGTAAGAGGTGTCTTGACACTCCTCTTTTGAAAGAGTTTAAGTCATAGGCAGGTGGAAATACAGACACAGGTAGAGAGTTCCAGAGTTTACCAGTGTAGGGAATGAAGGAGTGAAGATACTGGTTAACTCTTGCATTAGGAAGATGGACAGAATAGGGATGAGAAGAAGTAGAGAGTCTTGTGCAGCGAGGCCGCAGGAGGGGGGAAGGCAAGCAGTTAGCAAGTTCAGAAGAGCAGACAGCATGAAAACAGCGGTAGAAGACAGATAAAGATGCAACATTGCGGCGGTGACTTAAAGAATCAAGACAGTCAGTTAGAGGAGAAGAGTTGATAAGACGAAAAGCTTTAGATTCCACCTTGTTTAGTAAAGCTGTGTGTGGATCCCCAGACATGAGAGCCATACTCCATACATGGGCGGATGAGGCCTTTGTACATAGCAAGCAGCTGGGAGGGAGAGAAAAATGGACGAAGACGCCACAGGACACCTAACTTCTTGGAAGCTGATTTAGCAAGAGTAGAGATGTGAAATTTCCAGTTTAGATTTTTAGTGAAGGATAGACCGAGTGTGTTTAATGTAGAGGAGAGGGGAAGTTGAGTGTTATTGAAGAAGAGAGGATAGTTGTCTGGAAGGTTATGTCGAGTAGATAGTTGTAGAAATTGAGTTTTGAGGCATTGAACAAAACCAGGTTTTCTCTGCCCCAATCAGAAACAAGTGAAAGATCAGAAGTTAGGCGTCCTATAGCATCTCGCCTTGAGTCATTTAATTGTTGTTGGGTTGGGCGTCTGTTGAACGCTGTTGAATAATGCAAGGTGGTATCATCAGCATAGGAGTGGATAGGGCATTGAGTCAGATTTAGGAGATCATTGATGAATAATAGAAAGAGAGTGGGTGATAGGACAGAACCCTGTGGAACACCACTGTTGATAGTTTTAGGGAAGAACAGTGACCGTCTACTACAGCAGCAATAGAACGATCGGAAAGGAAACTGGAGATGAAGGTACAGAGAGAAGGATAGAATCCGTAGGAGGGTAGTTTAGAAATTAAAGATTTGTGCCAGACTCTATCGAAGGCTTTCGATATGTCAAGGCCGACAGCAAAGGTTTCACCGAAGTCCCTAAAGAGGATGACCAAGATTCAGTTAGGAAAGTAAGAAGATCACCAGTAGATCTGCCTTTACGGAAACCATACTGGCAATCAGAGAGAAGGTTGTGAGCTGATAGATGCCTCATTATCTTCCTATTAAGGATAGACTCAAAGGCTTTAGAAAGGCAGGAAATCAAAGCTATAGGGCGGTAGTTAGAAGGATTGGAGTGGTCACCTTTTTAGGGACAGGTTGAATGTGAGCAAACTTCCAGCAAGAAGGATAAATAGAAGTAGAGACACAGATGAAAGAGTTTGACCAGGCAGTGAGCGAGTTCGGAAGCACAGTTTTGAGAACAACAGGAGGGACTCCATCCGGACCGTAAGCCTTCCGAGAATCAAGGCCAGAGAGGGCCAGGAAAACGTCTTTATAAAGAATTTTAATTTTAGGGATGAAGTAGTCAGAGGGTGGAGGAGTAGGAGGAATATGCCCAGAATCATCCAAAGTTGAGTTGGTAGCAAAGGTTTGAGCGAAGAGTTCAGCTTTAGAAAAGAAGAGACAGCTGTAGAGCCATCTGGATGAAGTAAAGGAGGGAAAGACGAAGAAGTAAAGTTGTTAGAGATATTATTGGCTAGATGCCAGAAATCTCGAGAGGAGTTAGAATTGGAAAGACTTTGACATTTTCTATTGATGAAAGAGTTTTAGTAAGTTGGAGAATAGATTTGGCATGATTACGGGCAGAAATATATAGGGCATGAGTTTCAGCAGTTGGATGGCTACGGAACCGTTTGTGAGCCGCTCTCTATCATTGACAGCACGAGAACAAGCAGAGTTAAACCAAGGCTTTTAGCTTTAGGGTTAGAGAAAGTATGAGGAATGTATAGCTCCATGCCAGAGATAATCACCTCTGTTATGCGCTCGGCACAAAGAGAAGGATCTCTGACATGAAAACAATAATCATCCCAAGGAAATCAGAATAGTACTGCCTTAGTTCCTCCCACTTAGCAGAGTTAAAATGCCAGAAGCACCTCCGCTTAGGCGGGTCCTGAGGCTGCACTGGAGTGATAGAACAGGTAGCGGAAATTAGATTGTGGTCGGAGGAGCCCAACGGAGAGGAAAGTTTAACAGAGTAAGCAGAAGGGTTGGAGGTTAGGAAAAGATCAAGAATGTTGGGCGTGTCTCCAAGGCGGTCAGGAATACGGGTAGGGAACTGCACTAGCTGCTCTAGGTCATGAAGGATAGCAAAGTTGAAGGTTTGTTCACCAGGTTGGTCAGTGAAAGAAGATGAAAGCCAAAGCTGGTGGTGAACATTGAAATCTAAAATGGAGATCTCAGCAAAGGAAAGTGAGATAAGATGTGCTCCACCTTGGAAGTCAAATAGTCAAAGAATTTTACATAGTCAGAGGAATTAGGTGAGAGGTATACAGCACAGATGAATTTAGTTAGAGAGTGACATTGAAGTCTTAGCCAGATGGTAGAAAATTCTGAAGATTCAAGATTGTGGGCACGAGCAAGTGGTGTCGTTACGCACGTATGCGCAACATCCAGCTTTGGATTGAAAATGAGGATAGAGCAAGTAAACGATTGGAAAATTCTTATATATGTCATACAAAGTTTTCACTACCACAATATAACAGTTACCAAAACATCTGAAATGGTGAAAGTAAGTAATGGAAATTACGCTGCGTTCATATTAGCGGGGTTGAGACGTCAGTTTACCGCTACACCGAGCTGAAGGCAGCAGAAACTGCTAAAGTTCAGATATGTAATAAATAAATACAGGAAGCATTCATGTTAGCAGGGACGAGGAGGCAGCATGAGCAATGTCTACAGTGCACGATGGCGGTATACTGGTAGGTTTTGAGGACGCAATACCTCCGAAAACACAAGGAAGCTCGCCGACGTATCTCATACGTCTCTGACGCCCGGTTTGCTCAGAGTAGCCGACGTATCTCGTACGTCTCTGACGCTGTACGGGTTAACACAAATGACTTGTAAACATTTGAGACATACATGGCGACACCACCGCCATGTACATTTCTTGAGTTGGTGAACATACAATAGCCAGGAAGTTCATATAAAGAAGCAAGGTGTGAATGTAATCTAATTTCTGTAAATCCAAGAACATAAAAGATAACGGAAGTGCTGAGTAAAACTGTCTTTAAAATATTGGAGATTCTTTGGGATAGATCTAATATTCATGTTAACTATTGACAAGGCATTGTAATTGCACCAAGAAATGTTATCAAGATAAATGTAATCAGATTTTGGAAAGTTTATAGATCTATTCCTTAAGTAAAATTCATTAACATCTAAATCACTGTTATATTTTCCATCATCAATATAGAAAGAAGAAAATGTTAAGTCTCTAAAATTTACTGCATTATGAGCTGAAACAGGAGTGTGAAGAACAGAATAAAATGACTCATCACTTAATGAAGCAAATGGAAGGTCATAACACAATAGTTCACTGTTCCCATATTATATATATATATATATATATATATATATATATATATATATATATATATATATATATATATATATATATATATATATATATATATATATATACTCCTACGGAGTAGGCAGTAGTCACCTGCCGCCCGGTGGAATACTCCAGGAGAGGTACTTACGGGGATGTAGGCAGTGCTGCAGACTGAGTGATTCCCGTGTCCTCTCTTCCCGGTTCCCTTTGTGGTCTCATTTATACAATTGAGCAGCTGCAGCCTGCCCTCTAAAGACAACTTCTATTACTTCCTACACTACACTACAACACCTTACACTTTTACACTCTCTTCAAATCAAAATTTAATAATGGCTTCACCACGCCCTGCCTCGGAGTCCCCCTCTGGGGAGGGGACCATAAATGTCCCCAGGTCGGACTGCCCTCTGCTGTCGACCTTGGGTGTCTTGACACTTCATCTAATACTTTCACTATCAATTTCTGCAACATTCGTGGCCTTCGTTCTAATTTTCAATCTGTGGAACACCACCTCCTCTACTAAACCTCATCTTCTCTTCCTAACTGAAACACAGTTGTCTGCGACTACTGACAGCAGCCCCTTTTCTGTTCCCTCCTACTTGCTCTATCCTCATTTTCAATCCAAAGCTGGATGTTGCGCATACGTGCGTAACGACACCACTTGCTCTCGTGCCCACAATCTTGAATCTTCAGAATTTTCTACCATCTGGCTAAGACTTCAATGTCACTCTCTAACTAAATTCATCTGTGCTGTATACCTCTCACCTAATTCCTCTGACTATGTAAAATTCTTTGACTATTTGACTTCCAAGGTGGAGCACATCTTATCTCACTTTCCTTTTGCTGAGATCTCCATTTTAGGGATTTCAATGTTCACCACCAGCTTTGGCTTTCATCTTTTTTCACTGACCAACCTGGTGAACAAACCTTCAACTTTGCTATCCTTCATGACCTAGAGCAGCTAGTGAAGTTCCTACCCGTATTCCTGACCGCCTTGGAGACACGCCCAACATTCTTGATCTTTTCCTAACCTCCAACCCTTCTGCTTACTCTGTTAAACTTTCCTCTCCGTTGGGCTCCTCCGACCACAATCTAATTTCCGTTACCAGTTCTATCACTCCAGTGCAGCCTCAGGACCCGCCTAAGCGGAGGTGCTTCTGGCATTTTAACTCTGCTAAGTGGGAGGAACTAAGGCAGTACTATTCTGATTTCCTTGGGATGATTATTGTTTTCATGTCAGAGATCCTTCTCTTTGTGCCGAGCGCATAACAGAGGTGATTATCTCTGGCATGGAGCTATACATTCCTCATACTTTCTCTAACCCTAAAGCTAAAAAGCCTTGGTTTAACTCTGCTTGTTCTCGTGCTGTCAATGATAGAGAGGCGGCTCACAAACGGTTCCGTAGCCATCCAACTGCTGAAACTCATGCCCTATATATTTCTGCCCGTAATCATGCCAAATCTATTCTCCAACTTACTAAAAACTCTTTCATCAATAGAAAATGTCAAAGTCTTTCCAATTCTAACTCGCACGGCTGTGATGGCATATCTTTGCGGTTTTTGAGAGATTCTCTGACAGTTCTCATACCTTACCTAACCTGTATCATAAATACCTCTATTGTAACAGGAACCTTTCCGTTACTCTGGAAGCAAGCAATAGTGGTTCCAGTCTATAAGTCAGGTGATGCAAATGAGCCCCAAAACTACCGACCTATATCTATCTTGCCCGTTATATCTAAAATTTTAGAAAAGGTTATTGCATCTCAGCTAACTAAACATCTCGAAACCAATAATTTATTAAGTAAATCTCAACATGGGTTTCGAAGCCATCTATCGACTGAAACGGCGCTCATGACAGTTGCTAATAAACTGTTCGACAATATTGACAAACGTAAAATATCTCTTGTCACTTTATGCGACCTGTCTAAAGCTTTCGATAGTGTCAGCTATAAAATTCTAATAGATAAACTGCATAAGTTGAAAATTGACAATTTTTGGTTTGATAGTTATTTAAACAAAAGATCACAGTGTGTACGAATGGAAAAGACTCTCTGATAAATTAGAAATTACATACGGTGTCCCTCAGGGATCTGTGCTTGGCCCAATCTTGTTTTTAATATATGTTAACGACTTAACACATTTTATTTCTGACTGTATAGTAGTACAATATGCTGATGACACCCAGTTTATTCACACTGGTAGTATTGACAATATTGATGACCTAATGTACCGAAGTGCTACTACCTTTAAAATTGCTAAAGATTATTTTAACGTAAATGGCCTATTGCTTAATACTAAGAAAACGCAGTGCATGTTTGTAGGCAGCAGATCATATATTTCAAAGATACCTCCAAACACTTTTTTAAAGGTCGATGGAAGTAAGATAGCCCCTAAAGATATCATAAATAATCTTGGAGTAAATTTTGACAAGTACTTGACGTTTGATAAACATATAAATAACATTACCAGAAAGAGCTTCGGTACGTTAGTCTATCTAAATAGGATTAAAGACTACCTGAGTTCTGATGCAAGAACAATTGCTATAAACTCCCTTGTATTAAGCTCAGTGAATTATGGTATGAAAATATGGGGATCTACTAACGCAACTCAGCTACAACGAGTACAGAAAGTACAAAACTTTGCTGCTAAAGTTGCACTGAATGGAGGGACTAGGCGTGACCACGTCACTCCTTTCCTGAAAAAGCTTGGATGGCTAAGAATTGAATATAAATATAAATATGAATTATGTGTAATGACTTATAACATTTTGAATGAGAGAATTCCGCACCATATTCTTCCCCTACCAAAACTCAGTGATCTACGGCTTCTTCCTACCAGACAACAGAATCAACTGTATGTCCCTCACACTAACACACACACTGGGGCTCGCTCAGCACTGGTGGCCGCGCCACGCCTGTGGAATAGCCTTCCCGCTTGTCTCAGGAATGCCGCCACCGCTTCTTCTTTTAAACGACAGTTGCTACGCCACTTTTTAGTGCAACAGTTTAGTACTCCATAACTATTGTACAAATTAAGTGTTTTTCTTGTTTTACTATGTTTTTAATTTATTTTGATTATTTGTAGACTTAGTGTTTTATTTTTCTTATATAATTTTACTCATTGTCGTTTTAAGACATTAGTTTTACCGTTCTAAAGATTTTAGTGCAGATAGTATAGTCTATCTACTTTTTATGTATTTGTGATTTTTCCTATATAGAACAATCTTAAATATTGTTTACATGTTGCCTGACCCAATGTTTCTATGCTGTAAACACCATGTAAGGAATAACCATTGTATTTTATAATGGAATAAATATTCTGACTCTGACTCTGACTCCTCTCGAGATTTCTGGCATCTAGCCAATAATATCTCTAACAACTTTACTTCTTCGTCTTTCCCTCCTTTACTTCATCCAGATGGCTCTACAGCTGTCTCTTCTTTTTCTAAAGCTGAACTCTTCGCTCAAACCTTTGCTACCAACTCAACTTTGGATGATTCTGGGCATATTCCTCCTACTCCTCCACCCTCTGACTACTTCATCCCTAAAATTAAAATTCTTTATAAAGACGTTTTCCTGGCCTCTCTGGCCTTGATTCTCGGAAGGCTTACGGTCCGGATGGAGTCCCTCCTGTTGTTCTCAAAACTGTGCTTCCGAACTCGCTCACTGCCTGGTCAAACTCTTTCATCTGTGTCTCTACTTCTATTTATCCTTCTTGCTGGAAGTTTGCTCACATTCAACCTGTCCCTAAAAAGGTGACCACTCCAATCCTTCTAACTACCGCCCTATAGCTTTGATTTCCTGCCTTTCTAAAGCCTTTGAGTCTATCCTTAATAGGAAGATAATGAGGCATCTATCAGCTCACAACCTTGTCTCTGATTGCCAGTAT
>NC_059268.1:1515702-1523202 GCF_017591435.1 Portunus trituberculatus
GTGAGAAGACTGTCACCATGGTGGAGGTGACGCATCAGCAGGTGAAGCGATTATTGCGGGGCTGGACACACAGAAAGCTACCGGCCCTGATGACATCAGCCCGCACCTGCTGAAGCGATGCTCCCAGGAACTGGCTGCCCCTCTCACCCAAGTCTTCACAACTTGTGTACGGGAAAACGTCTGGCCTTCAGTGTGGAAGGAGGCTCGAGTAGTTCCCGTACACAAAAAAGCTCAGGACGGACCCAAAAACTACAGACCCATATCCCTGTTGTCAGTGGTGGGTAAAGTGTTTGAGAGGGTCGTGGCAGAGGTGGTGTGTAGCCATCTCAAGGACAATGCCCTCCTCTCAGACCAACAGTTTGGGTTCAGACCTGGAAGGTCAACCTCCGACCTAATGATGCTTCTCACCAGGCAGTGGCAGGACGCCCTCGACGACGGCAAGGACACTATAGTGGTTGCTTTGGACATAGCTGGAGCTTTTGATAAAGTATGGCACAACGGATTACTGGAAAAGCTTCGTGCTAAAGGCATCCAGGGTGGCTTGCTACGACTCCTGGGAAATTACCTGCAGGACAGAAGCCTCAAGGTGGTTGTCAACGGGCAAACATCTGAGTCCCTGCCTGTGGAGGCATCAGTGCCACAGGGTTCAATTCTTGGCCCACTCCTGTGGAATATCTACGTGGATGATCTTCTCCAGCTACTGCCAGGAGTCAAGGCCTATGCTGATGACTGCACCCTCTCCTATACCTATCCACGCCAGGACAGTGGGCGGGCTGCTGAGGCCATCAATCAGCAGCTACGAGTGATAGAGGAGTGGGGTGCTCGCTGGCAAGTGACATTCGCGCCGGAGAAGACACAGGCAATGGTTGTCTCTCGGTCCCCAGCCGCCATGGCAGCAATGGCAGGAAAGTTGTCTTTTGGCGCTGCTGCTCTCCCACTCCAAGATGACGTCAAGATACTTGGAGTGGAGGTGGATCGAGGGCTGAGGTTTGACAGCCATGTCAAATCCATTGCCAAGAAAGCCTCTCACAGGATCTCCGCTCTCAGAAGGATCGCCAGTTTCCTCGACAGGAAGGGAGACTGCTGCTGTACAAGGCACAGGTGCGGCCCCACCTTGAGTACGCAGCTCTCTCCTGGATGTCCTGTGCCGCCACACACAGAAGGAGACTGGACAGCATCCAACGCCGCGCCATACGGCTAGTAGATGCTGCAATACCACCTCACCCAGAGCCTGAGCGTCCCTTGATTCACTGGAACACCGCAGAGATGTGGCGGCAATCGTAGTGTTCCATAAGGCACAGGTGCAAAGAGTGCCACATCTGGCAGGGCTGCGTCATCCTCTGAGAGTCACCGCACGGAGCACGAGAACGGTGCTCAATGGTGGTGACGCCGTAGAGGTGCCGCGATCCCACAGGTGTCAGCATCAACGCACCTTCGCAGGACGCGTCTCCAGGATGTGGAACTTGTTCACGGCCGCGGTGCCTCACGTCCAGGAGATGAACACACACAGTGTCAAACTGATGGCACATAAGTGGAGACAGACACTGCCAACTCCTCTGACACTCTTTGTGACGTGACACTCAGTGTAGTGCAGTGCGTGAATAGTGCTAGTGAAGTGAAAAGAACAGTGCTCCATTTACATGCTGACCATCTTGTATATTTTCTATTTTTAAGTCTTGTAAATATTGTAGAAATAGATTGTAGTACCCTTAGAATAGGTAGCACACGACAGTGCGCCTTTGGGTACATGTTCTTCTGTATAAATTATGTTTAAATAAAAAAAAAAAAAAAAGAGAGAGAGAGAGAGAGAGAGAGAGAGAGAGAGAGAGAGAGAGAGAGAGAGAGACCATCTGGCTGTGGAACAAAGCAGACTGGGCTTCCCTGCGCCGCGACCTGACCCACACCCCATGGGCCACTCTGCTACAGGGAGGAGCAGAGAGTGAAGCACTTGCACTTACCTCTCACCTTCTCGCCCTCCAGAGACGCCACGTCCCACACAGGGAATACACCACCAGACCGACGGATCAGCCATGGTTTGGCTACCGTTGCCGTGTTGCTGCTGAGGCAAAGTATGCTGCCTGGCTCCGCTACAAGAGGAACCCGACTCGGCGCAACAAGGACTTGCATAGGGCTGCATGCAGGAGGATGGTGGTAACCAGCAAGTGGGCCTTAAAAAAGTGGGAGGAAAGCCTGCGCCGGAAACTGTGTGGCACTGGCGTAGGAAACAAAACTTGGTGGTCCTTGTTAAGGACAAACAGGAACTGGCCACCAAGAATCCATCCCTCCCTCAGCAAGCAGGACGGTACTGTCGCCACCAGCAGTAAGGAGAGGGCACAGTTGCTGGCTTCCTTGTTTGCTGGAAAAATGAAGGTGGGGAATCCACAGCAGCCACCGCCTCAGCTGGTCCAGCAATGTGAGAAGACTGTCACCATGGTGGAGGTGACGCATCAGCAGGTGAAGCGATTATTGCGGGGCTGGACACACAGAAAGCTACCGGCCCTGATGACATCAGCCCGCACCTGCTGAAGCGATGCTCCCAGGAACTGGCTGCCCCTCTCACCCAAGTCTTCACAACTTGTGTACGGGAAAACGTCTGGCCTTCAGTGTGGAAGGAGGCTCGAGTAGTTCCGTACACAAAAAGCTCAGGACGGACCCAAAAACTACAGACCCATATCCCTGTTGTCAGTGGTGGGTAAAGTGTTTGAGAGGGTCGTGGCAGAGGTGGTGTGTAGCCATCTCAAGGACAATGCCCTCCTCTCAGACCAACAGTTTGGGTTCAGACCTGGAAGGTCAACCTCCGACCTAATGATGCTTCTCACCAGGCAGTGGCAGGACGCCCTCGACGACGAGAGAGAGAGAGAGAGAGAGAGAGAGAGAGAGAGAGAGAGAGAGAGAGAGAGACGAGACGAGACGAGAGACAAGAGATGAGACGAGACGAGACGAGACAAGAGAGAGGACACGAGACGAGAGACATAAGACGAGACAAGAGAGAGAGAGAGAGGAGACGAGACAGAGGAGACGAGACGAGAGACAGAAGACGAGACGAGAAACAAAAGGAAAGGAGACGAGATGAGACGAGACAAGACGAAAGAGAAGAGATGAGAGACGAGACGAGACGAAGCAAGAGACAGAGGAGACGAGACGAGACGAGACGAGAGAGACAGAGGTGACGAGACGAGACAGAGGAAACGAGACGAAATAAGACAGAGGAGACGAGATGAGACGAGACAGAGGAGACGTGACGAGACGAGAGAGAGAGGGTGAGAGGCGAGACGAGAGACAGAGGAAACGAGACGAGATAAGAGACAGAGAAGACGAGAGGAGACGAGAGAGTAGACGAGACGAGAAGAGAGTAGAGACGAGACGAGACTAGACGAGAAGAGAGAGAGAGAGAGGAGAGGAGACGAGACGAGAAGGGAGGAGAGGAGAGGAGAGGAGACGAGAGAGAGAGAGAGAGAGAGAGAGAGAGACGAGACGAGAGAGAGAGAGAGACGAGAGAGACGAGACGAGACGAGAGAGCCGAGACAAGACGAGAGAAGAGACGAGACGAGACGAGAGAAACGAGAAGAGACGAGACAAGACGAGAGAAAGGAGACGAGACGAGAGAAAGAGAAGAGACGAGACGAGACGAGAGAGAGGAGACGAGACGAGACAAGAGAGAGAGAGACGAGACGAGAGAGAGAGAGAGAGACGAGACGAGACGAGACGAGACGAGACGACGAGACGAGAGAGAGACGAGACGAGACGAGAGAGAGACGAGAGAGAGAGAGAGAGAGAGAGAGAGAGAGAGAGAGAGAGAGAGAGAGAGAGAGAGAGAGAGAGAGAGAGAGAGAGAGAGAGAGAGAGAGAGAGAGAGAGAGAGAGAGAGAGAGAGAGAGAGAGAGAGAGAGAGAGAGAGAGAGAGAGAGAGAGAGAGAGAGAGAGAGAGATACGATAAGATACGATACGATACGAGACGAGACGAGAGACGTCACGAAACGAGACGAGAGAGAAGCGAGAGAAGAGACAAGAGACAAGAGAAGAGACGAGGAGACGAGACGAGAAAGAAGACGAGATGAGACGAGACGAGAAAGGAGAGATGAGACGAGACGAGAAAGGAGACGAGATGAGACTAGACGAGAAAGGAGACGAGATGAGACGAGACGAGAAAGGAGACGAGATGAGACGAGAACGAGGAGAGGAGACGAGAGGAGACGAAACGAGAAGAGAGAGAGGAGACGAGACGAGACAAGACGAGAGATGAGACGAGACGAGAACGAGGAGAGGAGACGACACGAAACGAGAACAAGGAGAGGACACGACACGAGACGAGAACGAGGAGAGGAGACGAGACGAGAGAGAGGAGACGAAACGACACGAGAGACGAAACGAGACGAGAGACGAGACGAGATAAGAGAAAGGAGACGAGGCGAGAAATGACGAGAGAGAGAGAGAGAGAGAGAGAGAGAGAGAGAGAGAGAGAGAGAGAGAGACCACCACACCACCACCTTGGTGAGTGCTGACGCTGGTCTCATCATTGCTTCACCCTGCAGGAACGCTCACTGTGCTTCACTTGTGACACCACCACACATTTCATCAACCTCCTGCCACCCATAACTCCTCTGCAACATGCAATACAAGTTAATGTCTTTATAGGTACACACACACACACACACACACACACACACACACACACACTATTTGATAAATGTTTGTTTCAATGTGCATAGTGTGTGGCCAGCCAGACGCGTCCTGACATTGTATGGTGATGTGAAGGTGTGGTGTTGGCGGCTCAGGCTACATGTCTTGAAGTGACGCTTGGCAACTCAAGGCGAGTGAGTCCATCATGGCGCACACTCCAAGCCGTTGTCATCGCAAATCCTGTACCTGATAGTGCTGCCCATCTCTCCAGGCGTCCCAACAACAAACTTTGACTTGACGTTAGGCTAATGAAAAATACTGAAAACTGTTCACTAGGAATTAAAAGTCAATCTTCTCATGTTTATTATCGTGGTGTTTATAGTGCTTAGCTAGACCTCCTCCTCCTCCTCTATCTGCCTACCTCTCCATCTATCTGTTTGTTTATCCAACTGTCCATTTACATATCTATCATCCCATCAAAATACCCGCTTATATAATTATCTTCACACAAGCATGTAAATACCACCACCACCACTACCTCCACCACCACACACACACACACACACACACACACACACACGGCCCGGTAGCTCAGTTAGAGCGCTGGCTTCACAAGCCAGAGGACCGGGGTTCGATTCCCCGGCCGGGTGGAGATATTTGGGTGTCTCTCCTTTCACGTGTAGCCCCTGTTTACCTAGCAGTGAGTAGGTACGGAATGTAAATCGAGGAGTTGTGACCTTGTTGTCCCGGTGTGTGGTGTGTACCTGGTCTCAGGCCTATCCGAAGATCGGAAATAATAAGCTCTGAGCTCGTTCCGTAGGGTAACGTCTGGCTGTCTCGTCAGAGACTGCAGCAGATCAAACAAAGAATTACACACACACACACACACACACACACACACACACACACACACACACACAGAGTGAGTTTCACTGTTTGATCTCCTCTGGCTTGTGAAGCCAGCGCTCTAACCACTGAGCTACCGGGTGTGTGTGTGTGTGTGTGTGTGTGTGTGTGTGTGTAATTCATTGCTTGATCTGCTGCAGTCTCTGACGAGACAGCCAGACGTTACCCTACGGAACGAGCTCAGAGCTTATTATTTCCGATCTACTGCAGTCGCGCGTGGGTGGAGAGTACTGACCTGTGGCTGTATGTGCGCGGCAGGAAGGAATTCCGGAACACCTTGCATAGGGCGCTGGAGTCCGAGGTGGGCGTGACGCGGGGGTTGGGCGGTGCCTCAATGGCCTTTTCGAGGCGGTCAGCAACCGAGACCCGCGACACATCCTTATTGAGTACTGCTGCTGCGCATGGGCACTGTGGAGTATGCGTTCTCCGCGGGATTCTCGTAGTCGTGGTTGTGGAGGTGATAGTGGTAGAGGTGGGTGTGGTGTGGGTGTTTCAAGGGGAGGAGTCGGTGGCATGGTGTTTAGGGGTTTCTTGATGGGGAAGTTTAGGGAGTAGAAGATCATGTGGTGGTCCACACACTGTTGACGGCGCCCACAGCGTTGTGCACCATGTTCTACTCGTTCTGAAGCCGCGCCTCCTCATCCCGACACGGGCAGTCACGTACGCGTTTCCGCTTCATGCACACGATCACCAACACCAATTCCACCACTAGCACGGGCATAGCGGTGCTGAACACCACCACTAGCACCATCTGGCCAGCCGACATGGCCTCCGCCACAGGGCTTGGTCGCGCCACGCTGCCCACCACTACCGTGACAATGCTGCACTGCGGCCCGCCCATGCTGTGCCGGAGGGAGCAGTGGTAGCCCACAACCAGCTCCGCCGCCTCCTGGTAGGAGATGGCGTTAGGCCCCTGATACCACTTCAGGCAACTGCAACACCACAAAAAACCCTGTCAGGAACACAGTGCATACATACATCCCCACACCGCCCCCCTAACACACACACACCCCGTAATGCAGTGGTTAGCACACTCGACTCACAATCGAGAGTCCGGGTTCGAATCCCAGGAAGCGGCGAGGCAAATGGGCAAGCCTCTTAAGGTGTAGCCCCTTTTCACCTATCAGTAAATAGGTACGGGATGTAACTGGAGGGGTTGTGGCCTCGCTTTCCCGGTGTGTGGAGTGTGGTGTGGTCTCAGTCCTACCCGAAGATCGGTCTATGAGCTTTGAGCTCGCTCCGTAATGGTGAAGACTTGCTGGGTGACCAGTAAACGACCGAGGTGAATACACACACACACACACACACACACACACACACACACACACACCACGCTATTTCACCTCCCACTACGCCATCTGGACACCCTCCCGTAGGTGTACTCAAACTAAGAACAACCCCCCTAGTGTGTGTGTGTGTGTGTGTGTGTGTGTGTGTGTGTGTGTGTGTGCATGGGAGTAGACCTAACATCACCACCAGTGCCGCTATCACCTAACACGTGACTACTTCCACTACTACCAAATTAACTGTTATGTCTCCTTCACCAAGAAAAGATGAGATTCTGATACCGCTAACCACCACTAACCACCACCACCACCACCACCACCACACAGCACAGCACACACAAGGAAAACCAGCAATACAAACCTATTGACAAACAACGCTCTGTACGAAGCATTCCTCACCTGGACAAACACACTGGCACATCCCTGTAAAATAACAACATTTATGTCAAGGGTGAGCGCCACTTGGTCGCTCGCTTGGCGCCAAAACACACCCAAACAATCAAAATGATCTTCAATATTAATCATCAATTTTGTCAATGTCCACAGTCACAAAGCACAACGAGGTGACGGAGTGATGTCACCATTGCAACAAATGGAATGACACGATACACATTTATACAGTGTATCATAATGGCCTCATAATTCACGACCTTTTTTTATTTGTTTGACTCTCTTCAATGACTTTACT
>NC_059268.1:1528202-1538202 GCF_017591435.1 Portunus trituberculatus
TGCCTGCCTATCCATCTATCTGTTTGTTTGTCCAACTGTCCATTTCCGTATCTATCAACCCATCAAATTACCCGCTTATCCATCTATCTTCACACAAGCATATAAATACCACAACCGCCACTACCACCACCACCACCACCACCACCACAACCACTGCCAGTTCCCGCACCTGCCCACCTTCGCCCTCATGAACGGGAGTGTGTCAGTGATAGGCGAGGGACACAACGGCTCCATCAATTGCATCGCCAACCTTCGCCTACTGTTTCGTGTCAACCGGGGAGTCCCTGACGACACATCCCTCCCGATCTACACGCTTTCGGACCCGCGTAGCACGGGCGTGGGCGTGGGTGGAATCGTGGGTGACATATACGTGGTGTCAGGCGCTTATCCGATTCCCTTTGCGTCTGTCGTCTTCATTGGTTCTCTACAAACTTGTCAGGTCGCTACACGTGCACACTCGCGTACGGCAACACGTGCCTGGCCACGCACACCACATACCTCCTACGGTACACTTCTAAGCGCCTTCGTACCGCGCGATGCTTTTTTTTTGCCAAGGACAGGCGCCGTTTGTCAAACAGACAATCAACCAGTGTGTCAGACAGTCAGTTAGTCAATCATTCAGTCATTCAGTCAGTTAGCCAAATAGTCATTCAGCCAGATAGTCAGTCATTTAGTTAGTATTTTATTCATTTAATCAGTCAGTCAGTCAGACTGTCAGTCAGTCCAAATATCAGTCAGTCAGTGAATCTATTAGTTAGACAGGCAATCTATCCGTCAATCAGTCAATCTTTCAGCCAGTCAATCAATCAATATTCACGATGCAAAACAAGCAAACACACCTCCAATAGTTACCACCACAATCACCACCACCACCACCACCAATACACAGCACACTGACATCACCACCACCAACACTTTCTAAAGGTGTGTACACACTTACTGAATTTCCACGCATCGTTTCATCGTTGCGTATCACACTGATACAATACGATGCAACAGGGTATTGTACTCATTTTGCTTATCCGCGTGGTGTATCATCGTTGAGTGATGCAACAGTGTCATTCAGTTTCTTCCTGACCGTAGCCATGAGTGCAAATGTGCAATTGTCTGTGGCCACGTTTAGTTTTATTCATGCACATCAAATCAATAAAAGGAAAAATGAATGACGGCGTTGGTGGGTGTCTACACTCTATGCATGTGTAATGAAACAATACTGTGTTGACTGACTTGAAATTCCAGCATGTGACGGAACTGTATCAAAACGTGACAAGGATACACACAACTGATTTTTGAGTTTGTCTGCAATTGGGGTCAAAATTGCAAAAAATATTCATGCCCATCCACGACTACACTGAACATGCAATGCGACGATCCCACGTTCCTCGTCCACACACACACACACACACACACACACACACACACACACACACACACACACACACGCGCGCGCACACAGGTTGGTGAGTTGTGTATCATTCCTTTGAGGTGACGCCAAAAGACCGAAAAATGGCGGATCGAACCCGTTACGTAACTTTGTGTCATATTTTGACACGCAACGGTGAAGCACTATCCTGTCAACACTGCTACGCAACGGTGATACGATACGTGGAAATGCAACAAGTGTGTACCCGCCTTAATTAAAACACAAACAATATTCATGCAAAGTGTTACACCCACAACCCCGACCGCCGCCCCAAGACCGCTCGTCTGGTCCCGCGGCACGCAGGGTGGCCAGCCAGCCAGCAGAGGTGACTCTGGGCGGCGGACTAACCTTCCTTCAAGACGTGTTTGTGTTCGTGGTGGAGGGAGGAACTGATGGTGGTGGTGGTGGTGGTGGTGGAGGACAGGATTCAGGCAGGAGAGTGAGAGTGAGTGAGTGAGTGAGTAAGTGAGTGAGTGAATAAGTGAGTGAGAGAGAGGACAGGAAAGAATAGAAGAAAGAGGAAAAATAAGAATATCTCATCAGAGCACAACATTTTCTCTCCCTCTCCCCCCCACCCCAGGTCTCGTGTCTAGTGATGAAATGGACATCTGGTCGGTGGTGGTGGTGGTGGTGGTGGTCAGTTGCCAAATGAAAATATTCTACGTCACCAACTCCACCTTGAAAAGTCGCTAAAAGGTCGCTAAATCATTGTTGTATAAGCTACAAATGTTTCTAGATGAAGTAAGTGGCTTGACTAACACATAGGCTAATCAGTACAAGGCCCCCTTGACTCTAACACCCGCATCACACCAGAGCCCGTCCTTACTACGTCCTGCAAAAATCTCCAGGACGTGCTGAGGACGGGCATGGACGGCAAGGACCGGCTTGGACGCAGTGAGGACCGCAAGGACGGCATTGACATAGAGGAGTTTTGATACTGCTCAAAATTTACGTAGAAAGAGCGAAGAAGACTGAGGACGTGTAATGGACCATCTGCTGACCTAGTGCATACCGGCTTGACGTATTACTGACGCAGCGATAACTTGGTTGACGCATTACTGACGCAGCAAGGATTTGGTTGATTGGGTGGCGGGAACAGGGAGGAGCTACATCTGCTCATGAGTTATTACCGCTCTCACTCTGGCTCCTGAGCATCATGAGTCAACAACTCCTGCACCAGATGGTCCTGCTCCATGGACAACTGGCTGTGCTGGATGCTGATGTTGCTGCTGTTGTGCTGGCTAAGAGAAAACGGAGAAAAAGAAGAAAAGACAGAACATGCTGTGTCAGAGAATGGAATGGTTAAATGTAGAAAGCAGGCTCCAGTTTGGTCATTACCACAGACTGATAGAAAGTTTGAAGTTAATTTGGGCAGCATGACGTTATGAGGATAATAAATATAATGATGTAAGAGCTGGAGAACCACTGATGAGAGAAGAGATGCGAGAACTGAAGTGACAGGAAGCAGCACTTCCTGCTTACGTCACGTGAGCGTATTGCGCGCTGGTTGGGCACGTGGTAAGAACCCAGTGAGCGTGGCGGGAGCCTGATCACATGCGTGTTATGCCCGTAGTTAAACCCGATTGGACACAGTGATATCGTAGGGATATCAAGGCACGTACGCAGTAAAGGCTTGGTAGATACGTAGCAGTGGAGGGATTTCGCAATTCCACCACGTCTCCACTACGTCCTCAAAAATTTTATGAACGTGTTGAGAACCTGCTGCGCGTAGTAATTACCGCCTCTGGTGTGATGGGGCCTTAACACGGAGAGTTTATCCCTGTCAGTGACGCAGAGCAAACTTGTCTCGGGAGTCTCGCTCGTCGCCTCTCCACCTCCCCCTCCCCCGCTGTTCCCCACCCTCTCATCACTCGCCTTTAAATCTCATTGATGTTTAATTGATTGATTGATAAGTTTGCTGTTGTAGCAGTGTATACCCCATCGAACTGTTGTCCATTTACATATGAATGAACTTATCAAATTACCAGCTTATCTATCTATTTATCTACACACAAGCATGTAGATATCTCCACCAGCACCGCCAACACCCACACCTACCCACCTTCGCCATCATGAATGGCACTGTGTCAGTTAACACATTGCTACTAGTATTTCCATGCCACTATATTGTAGCATCATATCACCTCAGACGCTGGTCAACAAGACGAGACACAGCAAGGAGACCAGACCAGACCAGACGACACGAGAGAGAGAGAGAGAGAGAGAGAGAGGAGAATTGACGCACACACACACACACACACACAAAGCTATGGGCGGCGTCAACAGCTCCACACCCACTGCCGACCACATCTGTCCCGCCCGTGCATGCTCACGCCCAGGCTTTCCCAGTCAGCCCATACGCCTCCGCAGCCGCCCTCACTATATAATGAAGTGACTCAAGACACACAGATCCACGTGTTCCGGAGAAAACTGACGTCTGGAGAGAGAGAGAGAGAGAGAGAGAGAGAGAGAGAGAGAGAGAGAGAGAGAGATAAGGGTGTTTACTAGCAGTGTCAGCTGGCGGCGTCTAACTGTTACAAAGACTGTCTCCATCTTGTTCTGGTCATTCATGCACTATATAAAAAAAGAGTTCAGTGTAATCATCTTCCAGCAGTACACCTGTCCGTCATCTCTTGTGGTTCTTGTTAAAGCAAGCACCAATTATAATGCTAAAATGTGCTTATACCTTCCTTTGAAGTGTGGTGCGTATCTTGTTATTGCACCTCAAACAGCCACTCACTCACACCCCTGTTTAAAGCCAAACAATCTCCAACTACCATCGACAAAAGTGTGGACACCTTCGCGAGCAGAGTGTGCACACTTCGCTGGGTAAAGGCACATACACACAGCCTTCCGGGCACAGTCCGACCGCCCAACAGACCGTGTGGACGTATCATAACACCTACATAACATAACCACCCGCCCCACGCATTATAACTACCATACGCCTAATTAACTACCTTAACTACCCTTCACCAGCTATTTGTCCACATGTGACTCCTTCAATGCACGAGACACCTTCCTAGTACAGCCTGTCCACCCCGTCACTGTCCCATCACCGTCCCATCACTAATGACACTGTGGCACCATTACTTACCCTTCACTATCCATTCAATCCCACACGTCACGTCACGTCACCCCTTCAGTGCATTATTATACAGCTTTCTAGTCAATTATCCGCCTCATTACCGTCCCATCACTGTCTCATCATGTTTCTTCCCTCCACTCTATTAATAGACTCACCCTTTCACTGAGCAGGTGGAGCTGGTGGACTAGGTGGGGCAAGCGGGGCGGTCACCGTGTTCCCAGGTCTCGTGTCTGGTGATGAAATGGACGAATGGTCACTGGAGGTGGTGGTGGTGGTGGTGGTGGGCAGTTGCCAAATGGAAATGTTCTAACTCACCAGATCCACCTTGAAAAGCCGCTAAAAGGTCGCTAAAACATTGTTGTACATACTACAAATGTTCCTAGACGAAGTAAGTGGCTTGACTTACACATAGGCTAATCAGTATAGGGCCCCGTTGACTCTAATAAGGACCGTTTATCCCTCCAAGTGACGCAGAGCAAACTTGTCTCGAGGGCCTCGCTCGCCACCCTCTCATCACTCACCTTTTAAATCCGATTGATAATTGATTGATTGATTGATAAGTTTATTGTTGTAGCAATGTATACACCATCGAAATGTTGTCCATTTCCCTATGAATGAACCTATCAAATTACCAGCTTATCTATCTATCTATCTACACACAAGCATGTAGATATCTTCTCCAGCACCGTCAACACCCACACCTAACCACCTTCGCCATCATGGACGGGAGTGTGTCAGTTTATACATTACTACTAGTATTTCCATGCAACTATATTGTGGCATCATATCACCTCAGACGCTGTGGTGCCATGCAACAAATTGTTGACTACTTTCGCTTCACTTGCAAATCAGATATTGTTTTGCATCTCTTTCAACTGATAGGAAAACAGGTTGATACATATGCATTTTATTATATCAAGAGATATTGTGTTACCATTAGAAATATATAGGAGTATCATTCACAAGATATCGTCATATCAATAGGTATGAAAAATAAATACAAGTAACAAAAACTGCACCACGTTACAAGACACTGGCCAGACACTTAAATTAAGTATTGCATTGAAAGACTCACAAAACATTATCTTGGGAAACACGTAACAATACCTTTGTGCTTCACAACAGAAAACAAAAAAAGACACTTTTGTGATCTTTCTTCGAGACACACTAGAAGGAACTGGTTGTTGTGATCACTACAGACACAGCCACGTCTACATCACACCTTGCAATACTGTGAGTGAGAAGCACTACTACTACTACTACTACTACTACTACTACTACTTCCCTTAACAACAACTACTTGGTACTAATTTACTGTCATGGCCTGGCAGCAAGACACATCGTGTCACCATCCTCCGCGATGCACAGCTGTTTATGTGTGACTAGCCAGCATGCTCGCTACACTCCCTCACTAAGAAGATGGCGTCTCCTAACAAGGAAAGTTATCACTAAGTGTTTCTCCATGCATGGTGAATTCCAGCGTAGAGTGAACACGTTGGTCATTTGGTCCTTAAGCCATAAACGATCATGATGGGTGACAGGAATGATGAGTGATGAGCAGAGGAATCGTGACCCAAGAGATTACCTTCCTCTCTTGGTCTACACTCTCCTTTTTTAAGTACTATATACATATGTACACTGTACACTTCTATTACAATGCTATGCATAACTTCTAAATATTACTGTTTTCTGCTGCTATAGATAAGGCATTGCAAAAAACCTTACCCGCTACATATCTACAACTTTCTACAAATTCTACAAATTTATCCACCCAATCTACAAATGGTCAATGAAATACACTACACCAGTGATGAAGATCTGTGGCCAACCTTCAGAACTTCATTGGTACGTCTCCAAGAATCACCCTTTTCTTCTTCCTCTTCCTTTTTTTCCTCCTCTTGATCCTTTGGCAACAAAGGGAGTAGTAGCAGTCTGGTGTCTATTGTATGTCATGCACGTTCACTCCAAAAACTTGCCTCACTTCTTTGGCGTTAGTAGTACTGAATCCTGGAACAAGAGATAGAACAATATTGAAATGGTGTCCTCCTCAATGCCTGTTGTCTTGTGGTACACAGGGTTGGGGAAGGGATTGTGGATGATGTAACGATAAGGATGGTATGTTAAGGAGAGCCAAGGTGGATCGGGTTTGCATGGATGTCTCTGTAGGCCTAAGGAGGAAAACTGCCGTACCAAGCGCATAATCAATACGAGCGGAGGAACTATATGAGTAGGGATTTTGGAATGTTGTGCATGGTAGAAATATTAGTGTTAGCATGAAGTGAACTACAACATGTATAAGGAGCAATAGAGTATGGAAGGCAGGGTATTTAACATTGTGTGAATTGGCACGCGGGGCAGTAGATTTGAGTGGGGGACAGGAAAGGACGCGATCTCGGATGAAGGGAGTGGCACTCTCTACTCGGACATTGGTGGGGTGTGGACGCGTCACGGTGAGCGAGGGTCTCTGATCAGGTGGGTAATGTGATCAGGGCAGCGGAGTTTCGTGGTAATATAATCGAGGGTGTCATTATGTGGAGTTAAGTGGTGTATTCAAGTGGGGAGTGTTAAGGGTGCCTCTCGTGTTTCTCTGTTGATGGTTCAGAGTGCTGCGTCACTTTCGTCGTTTTTTGTTAGAATGTACTTTACTATATTTGAAATATATGTAAAATTGACTTGGAAGAGAGTTTTCCTTCAATGAAAATCCCAGGCCGTGTGGTACAATGATAACACGTCGACTAATCTTCAACAACTTGACAAACATCTTTAGAGTCAAAATGTTGCAGGTGAGATAAAAAAAAAAAAGATAAATAAAAACCTCTAAAGTATGAGTCGACTAACTATACAGTATTGGAATATTTTCAATGTGTCAAAAATGATTTGGAAACTGTTTAAATTTTGGAGGAATCACATGCACATCTTAATTACGAGATCTTAGCCACAGAACAACACAGCAAAAAGGCATACACAGCAAGACCCCAGAGCATAAAGGAGTGAAAAACTATTTGACTTACCCAAACAGCTAGGCAAAGAACCCCAAGGGAGCCAAGCACAACACCCTCCACCATGCCAGCTTGGGGACTTGACACTTCAATGACCGCCTTCTCCTGACCGTTGCTGCTGCTGGGCGGATCGAACACTGCTGAGGAGATGGTCCACAGGAGAGGATCTGGGCGACTCCACGCACTCGTCAACGTCTGAGGGTGGAGAATTACACTCTCAGAAACACAGATTTATTACAACTTAAGGATAGATTTACACGCATTCCAGGAACACATATTCAACAATACGTTGAGGAAAACTACAAAAATTATATCAATATTCATGACAAATACATATGGCAAGATTAAATTATATTTAATCATAAAGAACAACCTATCCGTAAATCACTGATCTTAGTAATACTTGTGAGACAAAATGCATGTTCATGTATGTCAACAATAACAAAATACCACACTAACTTCTTTAGGCTGCTGCTAAATGAAGAGGTGAAGGACTGACAAGTTTAAGAAGACAGACCGTAGAGTGACATTGACAGTTCAGGAGGCCTCACCTTCACACTTGAACACACCTTGCAAGAGTGTGAGTGACAACTACTACTACTACTACTACTACTACTACTACTACTACTACTACTACTACCCTTAACAACTACATACTACTTGGTACTAATTTACTGTCATGACTTGGCAGCAAGACATACCGCGACGCACAGCTGGTGATGTGTGACTAGCCAGCATGCTCGCTACACTCCCTCACTAAGAAGATGGCATCTACTAACAAGGAACGTTATCTTCATTCACTAAGTGTTTCTCCATGCATGGTGAATTCCAGCATGGAGTGAACACGTTGGTCATTTGCTCCTTAAGCCATAAACGATCATGATAGCTGACAGGAATGATGAGTAATGAGCAGAGGACTCGTGTCCCGAGAGTTGTTTTTTTCATGTAGGAAGAGCGCCAGCCAAGGGCAAGAAACAAAGAAAAGATTAAAAAAAAAGGCCTACATGAGTGCTGGCTCTCTAAAAAGTGGAAAAGCGTCAGCGAAAACTAAGGAGCAAATGCCTCGATATCTCTCTCTTCAAAGAAGACAAGTCGCAGGAATTCGGAAATACAGATGCAGGTAAGGAGTTCCAAATTTTACCAATGAAAAGGATGAATGATTGAGAGTACTGGTTAACTATTGCGTTGGAAAGTTGGACACAATAGGGATGAGAAAAAGAAGAAAGCCTTGTACAGCGAGGCCGCAGGACGAGGGGAGGCATGAAGATAGCAAGATCTGTAGAACAGTTAGCATGAAAATAGCGATAAAAGAGAGGAGGAGATTCAACATTTCGGCGGTGAAAAAGAGGCTGAAGACAGTTAGTCAGAGGAGGGGAGTTGAGACGAAAAGCTTTTAATTCCATCCTATCTAGTAAAACTGTGTAAATGAAACCCCCCCCAAACATGCGAAGAGTTCTCCATACATGTGCAGGTAAGGCCCTTATACAGAGTAAGCAATTGGAGGGGCAAGAAAAACTGGCGGAGATGCCTCAGAACGCGTAACATTAAAGAAGCTGTTTTAGCAAGGGATGAGATGTGAAGTTTCCAGTTAAGATTATGAGTAAAGGACAGACCAAGGATATTCAATGTGGAAGAGGGAGACAGTTGAGTGTCACTGAAGAAGAGGGAGATACCTGTCTGAAAGGTTGTGTCGAGTTGATAGATGGAGGAATTGAGTTTTTGAGGCATTGAAAACTACTAGATTTTCTCTGCCCCAATCGGAAATCTTAGAAAGATCGGAAGTCAGGCGTTCTTTGGCGTCCCTCCGTGATCAGTTGACTTCCTGACGGGTTGGTCGTCTCTGAAAGGACGTATAAAGATGTAGGGTGGTATCATCAACATAGGAGTAGATAGAACAACAAGTTTGGTTAATTAATGAATAATAGAAAGAGAGAGGGTGACAAGACAGAACCCTGAGGAACTCCATTATTAATAAATTTAGGAGAAGAAAAGTGGCTGTCTACCACAACAGCAATAGAACATTCAGAAAGGAAACTTAAGATAAAGTTGCAGAGAAAAGTATAGAAGCCGTAGGAGGGCAGTTTGGAAATCAAAGCTTTATGCCAGACTCTATCAAAAGCCTTTGATATGTCTAACGCTACAGCAAAACTTTCACCGAAATCTCTAAAAGAGGTTACTTTCCTCTCTTGGTCTACACTCTCCTCTTTTAAATTCTCTATGCATATGTACACGGTATATTCCTATCACAATGCTTCTATCACAACTTCTACATATCACGGTTTTCTGCTGGTGTAGATACGGCATGGCAGAAAACCTTACCCACTTCACATCTACAACTGTCTACAAAATCTACAAATTTATCCACCCAATCTACAAATGATCAATGAAATACACTTCACCAGTAATGAAGATTTGTGGCCAATCTTCAGAACTTCATTGGTACGTCTCCAAGAATCACTCTCTTGTTCCTCTTCTTCCTCCTCCTCTGCC
>NC_059268.1:1543743-1546243 GCF_017591435.1 Portunus trituberculatus
AGAGAGAGAGAGAGAGAGAGAGAGAGAGAGAGAGAGAGAGAGAGAATGTTAGACAGGAAATTATCTTGAATGAGTGGTGGAAATGATCAGGGAACTACTCAACTGTTACATGTATTGAAAGGGAACCGTGATTAATATATATATATATATATATATATATATATATATATATATATATATATATATATATATATATATATATATATATATATATATATATATATATATATATATATATATATATATATATATATATATATATATATATATATATATATATATATATATATATATATATATATATATATATATATATATATATATATATATATATATATATATATATATATATATATATATATATATATATATATATATATATATATATATATATATATATATATATATATATATATATATATATATATATATATATATATATATATATATATATATATATATATATATATATATATCCTCGATGATGATAAAAGTGAATGTTGTGGTGGTTGAGCCCCCTGAGTCCCCTCCCTCCCCTGGATGCAGCAGTGGTTGTTGTTTTAGGCATTATTGTTGCACCAGTGTTCTGTGTTGTTCTTGTGTGGTGGGTGCCGTGTTTTTTTTTTTTTTTTTTTTTTTTACGGTTAGGCCTATAGCGCCTGTAGGCACACTTGAAGAGTGTATGGAAAGCGCTGTTCAGCTTCCGCCCATTAGTGGCGCAGGCAATTTTATTTATAGTGGTACCCATATTAAGGCCCATATCACCGCCCAAGCTCATCTTGAGTGTAACCACCTAGAACCTGGGTATCATGGTGACATGTAGGTAACTTTAAACCACTCGACAAATGGCAAAGTGTTTTAAGGCTGTACGTGGTGGGATTGGAACCTACGCGTAGACGTCTGCCCGATCCACGCTCACCACCTTATCCACTATGCCACCGCCTCCCTGGTGCAGGAATAGCTTCCCCTGATGCAAGGTGGCTTAGCTCTGCGTGCTGCAAGGTGGCTTGGTCTTGCCTACTGCAAGGTGGCTTAGCTTTTGTGCTGCAAGGTGGCTTAGCTTTTTGTGCTGCAAGCTGCTTAGGTGTGCTGCAAGGTGGCTTAGCTTTGTGTGCTGCAAGGTGGCTTAGCTTTGTGTGCTGCAAGGTGGCTTAGCTTTGTGTGCTGCAAGGTGGCTTAGCTTTGTGTGCTGCAAGGTGGCTTAGCTTTGTGTGCTGCAAGGTGGCTTACCTTTGTGTGCTGCAAGGTGGCTTAGCTTTGTGTGCTGCAAGACAGCTTAGCTATGTGTACTGCAAGGTGGCTTTTCTTTGTGTGCTGCAAGGTGGCTTATCTTTGTGTGCTGCAAGGTGGCTTAGCTTTGTGTGCTGTAAGGTGGCTTAGCTTTGTGTGCTGCAAGATGGTTCATTGAGGAGTGAAAGGTGTCAAGTTTAGTTGGGAAACGTGAAAGATGACTGAAAGAAAAAGAAACAAAGATAATTATTATTTTTTTTCGTAACAGCAAGAAATGAATGATTATATTAACTGTCAGCCGCAACAAACTTATTTTATTAACCAGTCCCACTAACAAGAACTAACAAGAACTCTTTAAGTACTACAGTTTCCCCTAGACAACCCAAAGCAGCAGTGTTATGAAAGCCTCTGGAGAGTTTACTATGAAGCTAAAACATAGATGATATTTATTTGCCTCCAATAAGTTAAACAAGTTTAGTTACAATTAAATAATTCTTTCCTTTTCTTCAAAACAGTATAAATATTCTACCGAGACGGGTAACACTAACAATATGAAGAGTACGCCTTGCTGCTACCATGTATGGTCAACTTATCAAGCATTCACATCACTAGACAGTGCTTGTATTCACACACACACACACACACACACACACACACACACACACACACACACACACACACACACACACACACATAACCACTCTAATAATAATAATAATAATAATAATAATAATAATAATAATAATAATAATAATAATAATAATAATAATAATAATAATAATAATAATAATAATAATAATAATAATAATAATAATAATAATAATAATAATAATAATAATAATAATAATAATAATAATAATAATAATAATAATAATAATAATAATAATGATAATGATAATAATAAAGCTCATTATATTAGTTAGATTTGCTTTTAACAATATTTCACATCTCAAAGAAATAATATTGATAATAGTAGTAGTCCCCAAGGAGGGAGAATAAGAGGCGGCGGCAAGACGTCACCAAAGTGAAGGGCGCGCCATTAGTCAGCTGGTGCCCTGTAACGACCCGCCTTACACCCAAAACTTTACCAGCCGCTCATTGAAAATTCATGGGAACGCGCGAGTTATGCTCCAAATTTGGCGTCATGTGTCATGTTTGGAGACCACCTACTCATAAGTGACTTGAAAAGAGTGTTGGTAGGTGTGGCATGTCGTGCCGCGAAAATTGAGACGGGAAATATTAGTGCCGCCGGAAGGACAGTGGTTTGAGA
>NC_059268.1:1551243-1578743 GCF_017591435.1 Portunus trituberculatus
AAAGAACGCCTGACTTCCGATCTTTCTAAGATTTCCGATTGGGGCAGAGAAAATCTAGTAGTTTTCAATGCCTCAAAAACTCAATTCCTCCATCTATCAACTCGACACAACCTTTCAGACAGGTATCTCCTCTTCTTCAGTGACACTCAACTGTCTCCCTCTTCCACATTGAATATCCTTGGTCTGTCCTTTACTCATAATCTTAACTGGAAACTTCACATCTCATCCCTTGCTAAAACAGCTTCTTTAATGTTACGCGTTCTGAGGCATCTCCGCCAGTTTTTCTTGCCCCTCCAATTGCTTACTCTGTATAAGGGCCTTACCTGCACATGTATGGAGAACTCTTCGCATGTTTGGGGGGGTTTCATTTACACAGTTTTACTAGATAGGGTGGAATTAAAAGCTTTTCGTCTCAACTCCCCTCCTCTGACTAACTGTCTTCAGCCTCTTTTTCACCGCCGAAATGTTGAATCTCCTCCTCTCTTTTATCGCTATTTTCATGCTAACTGTTCTACAGATCTTGCTATCTTCATGCCTCCCCTCGTCCTGCGGCCTCGCTGTACAAGGCTTTCTTCTTTTTCTCATCCCTATTGTGTCCAACTTTCCAACGCAATAGTTAACCAGTACTCTCAATCATTCATCCTTTTCATTGGTAAAATTTGGAACTCCTTACCTGCATCTGTATTTCCGAATTCCTGCGACTTGTCTTCTTTGAAGAGAGAGATATCGAGGCATTTGCTCCTTAGTTTTCGCTGACGCTTTTCCACTTTTTAGAGAGCCAGCACTCATGTGGGCCTTTTTTTTTTATCTTTTCTTTGTTTCTTGCCCTTGGCTGGCGCTCTTCCTACATGAAAAAAACAACTCTCGGGACACGAGTCCTCTGCTCATTACTCATCATTCCTGTCAGCTATCATGATCGTTTATGGCTTAAGGAGCAAATGACCAACGTGTTCACTCCATGCTGGAATTCACCATGCATGGAGAAACACTTAGTGAATGAAGATAACGTTCCTTGTTAGTAGATGCCATCTTCTTAGTGAGGGAGTGTAGCGAGCATGCTGGCTAGTCACACATCACCAGCTGTGCGTCGCGGTATGTCTTGCTGCCAAGTCATGACAGTAAATTAGTACCAAGTAGTATGTAGTTGTTAAGTAGTAGTAGTAGTAGTAGTAGTAGTAGTAGTAGTAGTAGTAGTAGTAGTAGTGGTTGTCACTCACACTCTTGCAAGGTGTGTTCAAGTGTGAAGGTGAGGCCTCCTGAACTGTCAATGTCACTCTACGGTCTGTCTTCTTAAACTTGTCAGTCCTTCACCTCTTCATTTAGCAGCAGCCTAAAGAAGTTAGTGTGGTATTTTGTTATTGTTGACATACATGAACATGCATTTTGTCTCACAAGTATTACTAAGATCAGTGATTTACGGATAGGTTGTTCTTTATGATTAAATATAATTTAATCTTGCCATATGTATTTGTCATGAATATTGATATAATTTTGTAGTTTTCCTCAACGTATTGTTGAATATGTGTTCCTGGAATGCGTGTAAATCTATCCTTAAGTTGTAATAAATCTGTGTTTCTGAGAGTGTAATTCTCCACCCTCAGACGTTGACGAGTGCGTGGAGTCGCCCAGATCCTCTCCTGTGGACCATCTCCTCAGCAGTGTTCGATCCGCCCAGCAGCAGCAACGGTCAGGAGAAGGCGGTCATTGAAGTGTCAAGTCCCCAAGCTGGCATGGTGGAGGGTGTTGTGCTTGGCTCCCTTGGGGTTCTTTGCCTAGCTGTTTGGGTAAGTCAAATAGTTTTTCACTCCTTTATGCTCTGGGGTCTTGCTGTGTATGCCTTTTTGCTGTGTTGTTCTGTGGCTAAGATCTCGTAATTAAGATGTGCATGTGATTCCTCCAAAATTTAAACAGTTTCCAAATCATTTTTGACACATTGAAAATATTCCAATACTGTATAGTTAGTCGACTCATACTTTAGAGGTTTTTTTATTTATCTTTTTTTTTTTTATCTCACCTGCAACATTTTGACTCTAAAGATGTTTGTCAAGTTGTTGAAGATTAGTCGACGTGTTATCATTGTACCACACGGCCTGGGATTTTCATTGAAGGAAAACTCTCTTCCAAGTCAATTTTACATATATTTCAAATATAGTAAAGTACATTCTAACAAAAAACGACGAAAGTGACGCAGCACTCTGAACCATCAACAGAGAAACACGAGAGGCACCCTTAACACTCCCCACTTGAATACACCACTTAACTCCACATAATGACACCCTCGATTATATTACCACGAAACTCCGCTGCCCTGATCACATTACCCACCTGATCAGAGACCCTCGCTCACCGTGACGCGTCCACACCCCACCAATGTCCGAGTAGAGAGTGCCACTCCCTTCATCCGAGATCGCGTCCTTTCCTGTCCCCCACTCAAATCTACTGCCCCGCGTGCCAATTCACACAATGTTAAATACCCTGCCTTCCATACTCTATTGCTCCTTATACATGTTGTAGTTCACTTCATGCTAACACTAATATTTCTACCATGCACAACATTCCAAAATCCCTACTCATATAGTTCCTCCGCTCGTATTGATTATGCGCTTGGTACGGCAGTTTTCCTCCTTAGGCCTACAGAGACATCCATGCAAACCCGATCCACCTTGGCTCTCCTTAACATACCATCCTTATCGTTACATCATCCACAATCCCTTCCCCAACCCTGTGTACCACAAGACAACAGGCATTGAGGAGGACACCATTTCAATATTGTTCTATCTCTTGTTCCAGGATTCAGTACTACTAACGCCAAAGAAGTGAGGCAAGTTTTTGGAGTGAACGTGCATGACATACAATAGACACCAGACTGCTACTACTCCCTTTGTTGCCAAAGGATCAAGAGGAGGAAAAAAAGGAAGAGGAAGAAGAAAAGGGTGATTCTTGGAGACGTACCAATGAAGTTCTGAAGGTTGGCCACAGATCTTCATCACTGGTGTAGTGTATTTCATTGACCATTTGTAGATTGGGTGGATAAATTTGTAGAATTTGTAGAAAGTTGTAGATATGTAGCGGGTAAGGTTTTTTGCAATGCCTTATCTATAGCAGCAGAAAACAGTAATATTTAGAAGTTATGCATAGCATTGTAATAGAAGTGTACAGTGTACATATGTATATAGTACTTAAAAAAGGAGAGTGTAGACCAAGAGAGGAAGGTAATCTCTTGGGTCACGATTCCTCTGCTCATCACTCATCATTCCTGTCACCCATCATGATCGTTTATGGCTTAAGGACCAAATGACCAACGTGTTCACTCTACGCTGGAATTCACCATGCATGGAGAAACACTTAGTGATAACTTTCCTTGTTAGGAGACGCCATCTTCTTAGTGAGGGAGTGTAGCGAGCATGCTGGCTAGTCACACATAAACAGCTGTGCATCGCGGAGGATGGTGACACGATGTGTCTTGCTGCCAGGCCATGACAGTAAATTAGTACCAAGTAGTTGTTGTTAAGGGAAGTAGTAGTAGTAGTAGTAGTAGTAGTAGTAGTAGTGGAGTGCTTCTCACTCACAGTATTGCAAGGTGTGATGTAGACGTGGCTGTGTCTGTAGTGATCACAACAACCAGTTCCTTCTAGTGTGTCTCGAAGAAAGATCACAAAAGTGTCTTTTTTTGTTTTCTGTTGTGAAGCACAAAGGTATTGTTACGTGTTTCCCAAGATAATGTTTTGTGAGTCTTTCAATGCAATACTTAATTTAAGTGTCTGGCCAGTGTCTTGTAACGTGGTGCAGTTTTTGTTACTTGTATTTATTTTTCATACCTATTGATATGACGATATCTTGTGAATGATACTCCTATATATTTCTAATGGTAACACAATATCTCTTGATATAATAAAATGCATATGTATCAACCTGTTTTCCTATCAGTTGAAAGAGATGCAAAACAATATCTGATTTGCAAGTGAAGCGAAAGTAGTCAACAATTTGTTGCATGGCACCACAGCGTCTGAGGTGATATGATGCCACAATATAGTTGCATGGAAATACTAGTAGTAATGTATAAACTGACACACTCCCGTCCATGATGGCGAAGGTGGTTAGGTGTGGGTGTTGACGGTGCTGGAGAAGATATCTACATGCTTGTGTGTAGATAGATAGATAGATAAGCTGGTAATTTGATAGGTTCATTCATAGGGAAATGGACAACATTTCGATGGTGTATACATTGCTACAACAATAAACTTATCAATCAATCAATCAATTATCAATCGGATTTAAAAGGTGAGTGATGAGAGGGTGGCGAGCGAGGCCCTCGAGACAAGTTTGCTCTGCGTCACTTGGAGGGATAAACGGTCCTTATTAGAGTCAACGGGGCCCTATACTGATTAGCCTATGTGTAAGTCAAGCCACTTACTTCGTCTAGGAACATTTGTAGTATGTACAACAATGTTTTAGCGACCTTTTAGCGGCTTTTCAAGGTGGATCTGGTGAGTTAGAACATTTCCATTTGGCAACTGCCCACCACCACCACCACCACCACCTCCAGTGACCATTCGTCCATTTCATCACCAGACACGAGACCTGGGAACACGGTGACCGCCCCGCTTGCCCCACCTAGTCCACCAGCTCCACCTGCTCAGTGAAAGGGTGAGTCTATTAATAGAGTGGAGGGAAGAAACATGATGAGACAGTGATGGGACGGTAATGAGGCGGATAATTGACTAGAAAGCTGTATAATAATGCACTGAAGGGGTGACGTGACGTGACGTGTGGGATTGAATGGATAGTGAAGGGTAAGTAATGGTGCCACAGTGTCATTAGTGATGGGACGGTGATGGGACAGTGACGGGGTGGACAGGCTGTACTAGGAAGGTGTCTCGTGCATTGAAGGAGTCACATGTGGACAAATAGCTGGTGAAGGGTAGTTAAGGTAGTTAATTAGGCGTATGGTAGTTATAATGCGTGGGGCGGGTGGTTATGTTATGTAGGTGTTATGATACGTCCACACGGTCTGTTGGGCGGTCGGACTGTGCCCGGAAGGCTGTGTGTATGTGCCTTTACCCAGCGAAGTGTGCACACTCTGCTCGCGAAGGTGTCCACACTTTTGTCGATGGTAGTTGGAGATTGTTTGGCTTTAAACAGGGGTGTGAGTGAGTGGCTGTTTGAGGTGCAATAACAAGATACGCACCACACTTCAAAGGAAGGTATAAGCACATTTTAGCATTATAATTGGTGCTTGCTTTAACAAGAACCACAAGAGATGACGGACAGGTGTACTGCTGGAAGATGATTACACTGAACTCTTTTTTTATATAGTGCATGAATGACCAGAACAAGATGGAGACAGTCTTTGTAACAGTTAGACGCCGCCAGCTGACACTGCTAGTAAACACCCTTATCTCTCTCTCTCTCTCTCTCTCTCTCTCTCTCTCTCTCTCTCTCTCTCTCTCTCTCTCTCTCTCTCTCTCTCTCTCCTGCCAGACGTCAGTTTTCTCCGGAACACGTGGATCTGTGTGTCTTGAGTCACTTCATTATATAGTGAGGGCGGCTGCGGAGGCGTATGGGCTGACTGGGAAAGCCTGGGCGTGAGCATGCACGGGCGGGACAGATGTGGTCGGCAGTGGGTGTGGAGCTGTTGACGCCGCCCATAGCTTTGTGTGTGTGTGTGTGTGTGTGCCGTCAATTCTCCTCTCTCTCTCTCTCTCTCTCTCTCTCTCTCTCGTCTGGTCTGGTCTGGTCTCCTTGCTGTGTCTCGTCTTGTTGACCAGCGTCTGAGGTGATATGATGCTACAATATAGTGGCATGGAAATACTAGTAGCAATGTGTTAACTGACACAGTGCCATTCATGATGGCGAAGGTGGGTAGGTGTGGGTGTTGGCGGTGCTGGTGGAGATATCTACATGCTTGTGTGTAGATAAATAGATAGATAAGCTGGTAATTTGATAAGTTCATTCATATGTAAATGGACAACAGTTCGATGGGGTATACACTGCTACAACAGCAAACTTATCAATCAATCAATTAAACATCAATGAGATTTAAAGGCGAGTGATGAGAGGGTGGGGAACAGCGGGGGAGGGGGAGGTGGAGAGGCGACGAGCGAGACTCCCGAGACAAGTTTGCTCTGCGTCACTGACAGGGATAAACTCTCCGTGTTAAGGCCCCATCACACCAGAGGCGGTAATTACTACGCGCAGCAGGTTCTCAACACGTTCATAAAATTTTTGAGGACGTAGTGGAGACGTGGTGGAATTGCGAAATCCCTCCACTGCTACGTATCTACCAAGCCTTTACTGCGTACGTGCCTTGATATCCCTACGATATCACTGTGTCCAATCGGGTTTAACTACGGGCATAACACGCATGTGATCAGGCTCCCGCCACGCTCACTGGGTTCTTACCACGTGCCCAACCAGCGCGCAATACGCTCACGTGACGTAAGCAGGAAGTGCTGCTTCCTGTCACTTCAGTTCTCGCATCTCTTCTCTCATCAGTGGTTCTCCAGCTCTTACATCATTATATTTATTATCCTCATAACGTCATGCTGCCCAAATTAACTTCAAACTTTCCATCAGTCTGTGGTAATGACCAAACTGGAGCCTGCTTTCTACATTTAACCATTCCATTCTCTGACACAGCATGTTCTGTCTTTTCTTCTTTTTCTCCGTTTTCTCTTAGCCAGCACAACAGCAGCAACATCAGCATCCAGCACAGCCAGTTGTCCATGGAGCAGGACCATCTGGTGCAGGAGTTGTTGACTCATGATGCTCAGGAGCCAGAGTGAGAGCGGTAATAACTCATGAGCAGATGTAGCTCCTCCCTGTTCCCGCCACCCAATCAACCAAATCCTTGCTGCGTCAGTAATGCGTCAACCAAGTTATCGCTGCGTCAGTAATACGTCAAGCCGGTATGCACTAGGTCAGCAGATGGTCCATTACACGTCCTCAGTCTTCTTCGCTCTTTCTACGTAAATTTTGAGCAGTATCAAAACTCCTCTATGTCAATGCCGTCCTTGCGGTCCTCACTGCGTCCAAGCCGGTCCTTGCCGCGTCCATGCCCGTCCTCAGCACGTCCTGGAGATTTTTGCAGGACGTAGTAAGGACGGGCTCTGGTGTGATGCGGGTGTTAGAGTCAAGGGGGCCTTGTACTGATTAGCCTATGTGTTAGTCAAGCCACTTACTTCATCTAGAAACATTTGTAGCTTATACAACAATGATTTAGCGACCTTTTAGCGACTTTTCAAGGTGGAGTTGGTGACGTAGAATATTTTCATTTGGCAACTGACCACCACCACCACCACCACCACCGACCAGATGTCCATTTCATCACTAGACACGAGACCTGGGGTGGGGGAGAGAGGGAGAGAAAATGTTGTGCTCTGATGAGATATTCTTATTTTTCCTCTTTCTTCTATTCTTTCCTGTCCTCTCTCTCACTCACTTATTCACTCACTCACTTACTCACTCACTCACTCACTCTCACTCTCCTGCCTGAATCCTGTCCTCCACCACCACCACCACCACCACCATCAGTTCCTCCCTCCACCACGAACACAAACACGTCTTGAAGGAAGGTTAGTCCGCCGCCCAGAGTCACCTCTGCTGGCTGGCTGGCCACCCTGCGTGCCGCGGGACCAGACGAGCGGTCTTGGGGCGGCGGTCGGGGTTGTGGGTGTAACACTTTGCATGAATATTGTTTGTGTTTTAATTAAGGCGGGTACACACTTGTTGCATTTCCACGTATCGTATCACCGTTGCGTAGCAGTGTTGACAGGATAGTGCTTCACCGTTGCGTGTCAAAATATGACACAAAGTTACGTAACGGGTTCGATCCGCCATTTTTCGGTCTTTTGGCGTCACCTCAAAGGAATGATACACAACTCACCAACCTGTGTGCGCGCGCGCGTGTGTGTGTGTGTGTGTGTGTGTGTGTGTGTGTGTGTGTGTGTGTGTGGACGAGGAACGTGGGATCGTCGCATTGCATGTTCAGTGTAGTCGTGGATGGGCATGAATATTTTTTGCAATTTTGACCCCAATTGCAGACAAACTCAAAAATCAGTTGTGTGTATCCTTGTCACGTTTTGATACAGTTCCGTCACATGCTGGAATTTCAAGTCAGTCAACACAGTATTGTTTCATTACACATGCATAGAGTGTAGACACCCACCAACGCCGTCATTCATTTTTCCTTTTATTGATTTGATGTGCATGAATAAAACTAAACGTGGCCACAGACAATTGCACATTTGCACTCATGGCTACGGTCAGGAAGAAACTGAATGACACTGTTGCATCACTCAACGATGATACACCACGCGGATAAGCAAAAATGAGTACAATACCCTGTTGCATCGTATTGTATCAGTGTGATACGCAACGATGAAACGATGCGTGGAAATTCAGTAAGTGTGTACACACCTTTAGAAAGTGTTGGTGGTGGTGATGTCAGTGTGCTGTGTATTGGTGGTGGTGGTGGTGGTGATTGTGGTGGTAACTATTGGAGGTGTGTTTGCTTGTTTTGCATCGTGAATATTGATTGATTGACTGGCTGAAAGATTGACTGATTGACGGATAGATTGCCTGTCTAACTAATAGATTCACTGACTGACTGATATTTGGACTGACTGACAGTCTGACTGACTGACTGATTAAATGAATAAAATACTAACTAAATGACTGACTATCTGGCTGAATGACTATTTGGCTAACTAACTGAATGACTGAATGATTGACTAACTGACTGTCTGACACACTGGTTGATTGTCTGTTTGACAAACGGCGCCTGTCCTTGGCAAAAAAAAGCATCGCGCGGTACGAAGGCGCTTAGAAGTGTACCGTAGGAGGTATGTGGTGCGCGTGGCCAGGCACGTGTTGCCGTACGCGAGTGTGCACGTGTAGCGACCTGACAAGTTTGTAGAGAACCAATGAAGACGACAGACGCAAAGGGAATCGGATAAGCGCCTGACACCACGTATATGTCACCCACGATTCCACCCACGCCCACGCCCGTGCTACGCGGGTCCGAAAGCGTGTAGATCGGGAGGGATGTGTCGTCAGGGACTCCCCGGTTGACACGAAACAGTAGGCGAAGGTTGGCGATGCAATTGATGGAGCCGTTGTGTCCCTCGCCTATCACTGACACACTCCCGTTCATGAGGGCGAAGGTGGGCAGGTGCGGGAACTGGCAGTGGTTGTGGTGGTGGTGGTGGTGGTGGTGGTAGTGGCGGTTGTGGTATTTATATGCTTGTGTGAAGATAGATGGATAAGCGGGTAATTTGATGGGTTGATAGATACGGAAATGGACAGTTGGACAAACAAACAGATAGATGGATAGGCAGGCAGATAGATAAGTCAATGAATTCGTATATAAATAACAATATAGATGTGTATGTAGATAGAAAAAAGTCTATATTCCTCTACTTAGTATCCTGTCACCATGGTTTATTGTCAGAAATACTCGTATATCAGGCGGTAGAAATAGAAAATGAGAAAAATAGTAGTCTGCCTTTTAAGCACCTTGTTTATTGCCTCACGGGAGTTGCCAACACTCGCTGTAGAACAAGATACAATTTAATATTTCCTGCTTTGACAAAGTAACAAAAGCTGGACACGATAACGAAGAGGAAGATGTCACAATAACCAATAAATCGACATGTGGTATTTGTATAAGCATAGCGTCTCATTAATAAGAGATTTAGTAACAGATAGTTATTATAAACATATATACATGCGTCCTGTCTTCACAGACAACCTTTTGCTACGGCAGTAGTCTTGTAGCGGTGGTGGTGGTGACAGCAGTTGTGGAGACTGTAGGGAAATGGTCAGAGAAGTCAGTTTGAATAATATAATTACCAATGTTTTCTTCTGTGTTGACCATATGTGATCAATAAGTGTAGCCGAGTTGTTAGTAATTCTTGTAGGTTTAGTTATAAGTGGAAAAAAGGAAAAAGAATACATTAAGTTAATAAATTCACAAACATTAATATGATTGCTTTTCAATAAATTTAGGTTGTAGTCTCCGAAAAAGTATACACCTTGAAACTTTTTATCAAGCACTGTAGACAGAATATCACTCATGGCATTATGAAAATTTTTGAAGTGACCACTTGGGGGTCTATAAATACACACAAACAAGTATTTCTTATTTCTAATTGTTACTTAAATACCTAATGATTCAATAAAAGATTCTGAAACTGTAAATTTAGTTGACCCGTACAGCGTCAGCAGACCTGAGACTTTGTGATTTCGCTAGTGCTGGCCACATCATGGATTTTTTTTTTTTTTTGCTAAACCAGTCTTAAATGATGTGAAACAAATGAAAATAAGTCATTCCTCCCAGAAATGACTGGAAGTGGTATTAATTGGTGCAAGATGTTTTGCGCTAAGGTTAGCGACTTAGCAAAGCCTAATGTTACTAGTTTATTCGCTTCCTCGTTTCTCACCAATCGATCCCCGAGTTGGACACATGCATAATATCGTTCCTGAGTTGAAAGAAAAACAATATGTCATGTTTTGCTGTTTGGGAGTGTTTGTGGTTAAAAATAGACACGAAATATCGCGAGTGAGTGTTGCTTTTCGTGGTGCATATATTTTCCGAGTAATATGGACTTGTTCTTCCTTATAACAAAACGATTGGAAAATTCTTATATATGTCATACAAAGTTTTCACTACCACAATATAACAGTTACCAAAAACATCTGAAATGGTGAAAGTAAGTAATGGAAATTACGCTGCGTTCATATTAGCGGGGTTGAGGCGTCAGTTTACCGCTACACCGAGCTGAAGGCAGCAGAAACTGCTAAAGTTCAGATATGTAATAAATAAATACAGGAAGCATTCATGTTAGCAGGGACGAGGAGGCAGCATGAGCAATGTCTACAGTGCACGATGGCGGTATACTGGTAGGTTTTGAGGACGCAATACCTCCGAAAACACAAGGAAGCTCGCCGACGTATCTCATACGTCTCTGACGCCCGGTTTGCTCAGAGTAGCCGACGTATCTCGTACGTCTCTGACGCTGTACGGGTTAACACAGATGACTTGTAAACATTTGAGACATACATGGCGACACCACCGCCATGTACGTTTCTTGAGTTGGTGAACATACAATAGCCAGGAAGTTCATATAAAGAAGCAAGGTGTGAATGTAATCTAATTTCTGTAAATCCAAGAACATAAAAGATAACGGAAGTGCTGAGTAAAACTGTCTTTAAAATATTGGAGATTCTTTGGGATAGATCTAATATTCATGTTAACTATTGACAAGGCATTGTAATTGCACCAAGAAATGTTATCAAGATAAATGTAATCAGATTTTGGAAAGTTTATAGATCTATTCCTTAAGTAAAATTCATTAACATCTAAATCACTGTTATATTTTCCATCATCAATATAGAAAGAAGAAAATGCTAAGTCTCTAAAATTTACTGCATTATGAGCTGAAACAGGAGTGTGAAGAACAGAATAAAATGACTCATCACTTAATGAAGCAAATGGAAGGTCATAACACAATAGTTCACTCGTTCGGTTGAATTATTATTTGTGTTATATCATCCGCATATTGTATGTTGATTCCATTTGTCAGTGGAGGAGGAATGTCATATGTATATATTGTATATAGTGTGGGGAGAGGCTGCTTCCTTGAGGACACCACTATGGAGTTGGAAACTCAGGCCATCGTAATTTTTGAGAGAGATGGAGGCAGTTCTGTTGTCAAGGAAACTATTGAGGAGTTTTGCAAGTATATTAGGTGTTTGTATTTGTAGTATTTTGTATTTTAAGCCGTTTAACCATACTTTATCAAACGCTTTTGAAACGTCTCTAAGGACTACACAGCATTGTTTTTTGTCTGCTATTGCATTTGATATTGTTTCTGTTATTATTAACATAACATATAACATAACATAAATAATAGGATAACAAAGGGCCACCAGGGCCCATCTAGGTTATCCTGTATCAGTCGCACAGCGACCTCGTCATCAGTACTTAAAGATACACTTACAAGTACACAATACATTATATACTAATTCTAAATATTTGGCCCATTAACAGGGCTAAGTCCTACATCGAATTCCTCTACAATCTGTAATCCCCATACATGGGGATCATGTCTTGTTTAACTATAGTAAATTTCTTATAAAAACTATCATGCAGCGCTATACATAATTATAAATCTAATAAATTTAAGTGCTTATCTAATCTGTTTTTAAACATTGTCAAACTAGTGCTATTTACAACCGTCTCTGGCAATGCATTCCAGAAGTCTACCACCCTATGACTAAAGAAATATTTTCTTATATCTAACCTGCAGCCTTGCTTTCTAATCTTCCTGCCATGATTTCTAGTCCTACTTCCCTCCTCTAAGGTAAAGAAAGATCTCACATCTATGTAGTTTGTATCTGAGAACATTTTAAATAACTCTATCATATCCCTCTTATACATCTCCTCTCAAATGAAAACATGTTTAATGCCTTTAATCTATCTCTATACTCCAGGCGCTTCAAAGCTGGTATCATCCTAGTTGCTCTTCTCTGAACTGCTTCTAACATGTTGATATCCTGCCTATAGTGGGGTGACCAGGCCTGTATGCAATACTCTAAATGGGCCTAACATAGGAATTATATAAGCTACGCACCACTTCCTTACTTTTATAACTAACATTTCTATTTATAAAACCCAGGATCCTATTTGCCCTATTTCTTGCTTCTAAACATTGCTTTGAAAATTTCATAGTCCTGTCTATCACTACTCCTAAATCCTTTCCTTCCTCTACTGCCTCTAGCCAACATCCCTCCATCTCATAGTTAAAGTTTGTGTTGTCTTTACCTAAATGCATAACCTGACACTTTTAGAATTAAACTCCATCTGCCACCTGTCTGCCCATGCTATCAGCCTGTCCAGGTCTCGTTGTATTCTGTAATTGTCCTTTTCACCCTGTACTGCACATGCTATCTTAGTATCATCTGCAAACTTTGATACTTTGCTACTAATTCCTATATCTAAATCGTTAATGTACACCAAGAAAAGAAGAGGTCCTAGCACTGATCCTTGGGGTACCCCACTAACCACTTCCTTCCACTCAGACATTGCCCCATTTAATACTACTCTCTGTTTCCTATCAGAAAGCCATTCACTAATCCAATCAACTAACCTACCCCCTATCCCATGTAGTCTCAATTTGTACACTAGCCTCCTATGCGGTACCTTATCAAACGCCTTGCTAAAATCTAGATATATAACATCTATGCTATTTCCATCATCTAACTCCTTGGTAATATATTCTAAGATATCGAGCAAATTTGTAAGACAGGACCTCCCTGATCTAAAGCCATGTTGGGTATCTCTAATTAATCTATTCTCATTTAAATGCTCCCAAATACTACCCTTAATGATTTTCTCTAGGATCTTACATACTATACTAGTTAAACTGATCGGTCTATAATTATTCGCATCCATTATTGCAAGGGCTGTATCTGTAGATCTGTTTTTGCGAAAGCCGTGCTGTGTTGATGGAAGAATATTGTTGGATTCTAGAAAAGTACGTAGTCTAGTGTTTATTATTTTTTCATATATTTTGCCTGGTACCTCTAGTAGCGAAATGGGGCGAAAGTTGTTAGGGTCAGTGGTTGGTTTGTCTGGCTTTGGAATTAATTTTATTTGTGCATGTTTGAAGGCTTTTGGGAAGTATCCCATGGAGAGAGAGATGTTAAGTAGCTTTGTGTATATTTCAAGTACTTCGTTAGGAGATTTGCTAATATAGTTTTATTTATTTTAGTGTGTCCTGGGGTGTTGTTTTCAGTTGTTTTAATGTGTTTTAATGTCTTGTAGTGTGATGGGAGATATGTATTGATTATTTATATTAAGATTGGCTGGGTCTGCATGTTGGTAAGGGAGTGTAAGTATTCTATTGTTGTTTATATATTCGTTTACTGTTTGGTCATTCTCTTGATCAAAAGTCAAGTTTTCTTCTGGGCTTATTTTAAAACTTTGCTCCATATTTCTCTAAAAATCGTTTCTTTTGGTTTTCATCGTAGATTTTGGTGTTGTCATGTATTAAGTATGGTGTTTGTCTTGTTTTATTTCCTTTTAGCTGCTTTATATTTTGCCAGAATTTTTGTGGGTTTTTATGTAGATAATTTAGTTTCTTTATTTTATTTTCCCAGTTTTTGTTACTTCGTTGTTTGCATTCTGTTACTATTGCTTGCCTAATAGTTTTGTATGTGATGTATTTTGTGTAGGTCCAGCCTGCTGTCATGCTGTTTTGTATTAGTTGCTGAGCCCACCACTGTAACTCTTTAATTTTAGGGGTAACTAATGATTTTTGTACTGTTTTATGTTTTGTAATTGGTATGTGTTCTTCCATGGTTGATGTTATTGCTGTTGTCCATTCTTTTAATGAGGTTTCAAGTGTTTGTTTGTCCATATAGGGGTCTACATTGATATTTCTTGTTTTGTGTTGTGTTGTGGTCTTGAATTCTTCCCAGTTTGTCTTTTTAAGTAAATATGTAGGTGACGTTTCTATCTTAACAGGCTTTGCTGTGATTTTTATTATAATGGGTAAGTGATCTGATGAGGTTGAAGGTCCCATTTGTATGTCTATGTTATGGTATGTTTTGTTATTAGTTAGTATTATGTCTGGTGTTGATCTGGGTTGTGAGATATAAATGTGGGAAATCCGGTCCTATGTGAGTGAGTTTGTTGATATTTATGAGCATCATCAGAGTTTTTCCTACTGTGTTTTCCTTTTTATTATCTATGTGTGGATGGTGTGCATTTAGATCTCCTATTATGTAAGTGGGATGATTTTGTGAAGCAATTCTGTGAAAATCTGTGATAGGGAGGTATGCTCTTCTTGGGGGTAAATATGTGGTTACTATGTTGATTGGTCCTGTGTTTGTTTCTATTGTAATTTGTAAGATATCAGTGTCGAAACCGTCTGTTACTTTGTGTTTGATATTTTGTTTTACTAGGATTGCCGATCCGTCATGCATTTCCTCACTGGAGTTGATGAGGTAGGTGGTGTAATTGTGTAGTTTTATGTTTTCTGTTGTTTTTAAGCCGTGACTATTAATTAGGATAATGTGTGGATCAATTTGAGAGTAAGTTGCTATTAGTGTTTGTTTGTTGGTGTTCCAGTGAGCGACGTTGTGCTGTACTATATTAATGTTTTCTAAAGTGTTGTGTATATGTTGAATGTATATGATGGTGTGCCTATTGGCTATTTTTCTTGCGACTTTATGTTTTGGTGGGGTCAACTCACCGGGCAAACCATTTCGTATTTTGTTATATTTTTGATCTTCTGTGACCCTGAAGCAGTTATCAAGGTTTATTTCGTTGTTTATGAGGCTTTTCCATACCTCTTCCTCTGATATGTTTTTAGCTGTAAATCTCCATTTATATGTTCCTGCTTCTATTCCTTCTTCTATTTCCTTCAGGCTTAATTCTTTTCCCACTGGCCAGCCCCTGCTCTTCTTTGCAATTATTAGCAGTCCCAGATCTGTTCCTTTTATCTTTTCAAGTTCTGGCATTTGTTCTTCTTGATCTATGAATTCTTGTGTGTCTTCCATTGTGACGTTTGTGTCTGTGTTGTATGTGTTTTGAGTCTGTGGGAGCGTGTTTGTTTGTGCGATGTTTGTGTTTGGAATGTTTGTTTGTGTGGTGTTTGTTTCTTGTGTGTTTCCTTGCTGTTTTTGCGTTTGAGGTTGTGTGTTTGAGTTGTTGCTGTTTGTCATCATTGTGAGGATCTGTTTAGATGGTGGGTTTGGTGGAAGATTTATTTTTGGAAGGTTGTTTAGTGTTAGGGCTCTATTGAACTCATCATTGTAAGTCCCTGGGTTTACCGCATTTATCATATGTGCGTGAAGCATACATGAGGTAATCTTGGCACATGTGTCCCTGTCAGTGGTTGCTGTGTGGATGTGCTGTGGTTGTTAGCATTAACTGTCTGGCTGTATGTTTTGTTTGAGTTAGTTGGTGTTTGCTTTCTTTTTTGTTCTATGACTTCCTTCCTTTTCTTACACTTGAAGGCCAGAGTTCTGTGCGGTTCGTTGCAATTGATGCATTTTTTTGTGGTGTTGTTACATGTTCTCCATGTGTGCCCGTCTCGGCACATTCTGAACATACTTCATATGTTTTGGTTTAGTACATTTATTGGTAGGGTGATCCTCAATGGCGTAACATCTCATGCAAGTAAGGATGGGAATAAATTCTTCTATTTTTATGTTGTAGTGTGGAATGCTCATATTAAATGCTAGTAGTCCTGTATCTGTTGCTTTTCTTGCTGAGGTGGAGCTGTTCAGAGTTATTTTGATCATCTTTGTTCTGGGGATTTTGAATACATTATCAATGCCTTCATTGAGGAAGTTGTTCTCGTTCAGGAGCTCAGCAGTAATGTCTTTTCGGATTTTGAGTAGATGTGGTCGTCAGTGTTGAACAAGACAATGGTTCTTTTTGCCTTGACTTCTGGTGGTAGAACAGGCGAAAATTCTTCCTCCTTCAAGAGACTGATGGTATTTGGCGAAAAGATGTTGTCCGTGTCTTCATCCGTTCTAGTAATGACGACGAAGGAGTCCGTGGTTGGTATAATCCGTGTGGCATAGATCAGTTTCTCTGAGAGTAGTCTTAGTAGTTTTAACTTGTTCTTTGCGGAGGGGTCCGGGTGTTTGATCTTTACTCTCGGCATTTTCTTCTTCTTCTTCAGGAGCCTTATGCCGATAACATCGAGTGGTGGTGATGCACAGTATAAGTCAGAGACATACAAACAAGTCCTACAAAGGGGCCGAAGCCCGACACACGACACAGCTAATGATAGAAAATATGAAGAAGCCTACCTAGGGAGAGACAGTTTGACAACCCGGCTGCTAACAGCCGACGTAGTTGCCCCGTCCTCCGCCTAACCCTGACAAAAGTGGTTGCCCGACCAATCCAGAAGGCTTAAGGCAGCCCTCTGAGGGCCCCCCTTGTGCAAGCCGCAGGGTTCACCTTCACCTTCTGGACGGACGCTAAGGGCGAAAATGAAATACAGTAGTAGAGAAAGATGCCTGGGCGGGACTCAAAACAGAGTCCCCGGTACACAGGGCTTAGGAGGATTCCCAGGTGGAATTCTCCTGAATGTGCAAGGCAAGCACGAACGTCGGTGGCAGGACGTAAGGTAAAGCACGGCTGGCAGTGTGGCAAGGCAGAGCAGCTCCGCGGCGAACGAATCGGCGAGCTGGTGCCAAGCGGGGTGATCGGTGGAGCTGTCTAAGGAGACGTGTGCTCAGTGCGTCACGGAGTCTCACTCGTTCCCATTATATACCAATATATATACCACAAACCACAAACCACAGGGAAGGATTTGTCTGCCTATCCCGCGCAGCGGCGCAGCTCACCATCTCAGCTACTGGGAGGCCACCTGGAAGAGACCAATCAGCGCACTCCACTTTCCAGCGCACCGCGACGTGATCCACTTGTACTATATATATACTGCTTTGCCTACAGGCAGCATCGCACCAAGGACTGCCCCCAGCCCCGAGACTATCTTCGCTGCTCTGAGTGTGGGGATGACTGCTACACCCACCTCCACGCAGGGCAAAGCCTCCACCACCACATCCAAAGGCGTAATAATTCTCCTCCACGCTCACATGATGAACGTGGCTTTTCCCGGGAGCTTCCAGACCGTGCTGTCACAGGGCCTTACCCTTAACGGCATGCCTCAGGTAAGGCTCCCAATAAATCCCCCTTCTGCCCAGATTCTGAGTTCTTTGCTGGGTTCGGACGTGGTGGAGAAGGCCAAGCATATGACAGAGGAGGCGACGGCAGAAGTAGCTGGACCACCAAAGCAAATGCCGACAGCTGCAGACGCCACACAAGACCACCTGGCCGTTGATGAAGGGGCAACTCATCCTCCTAGAGAGATGACCAGCCCTTCTGCCTCACGTGCACGCCTCCCTGGCAAGGCCTCCTGTTACTTTTCTCCTACTTCCTCCACAGACCTCTCCTCAGAATCCTCCATGGATGATGATGAGAGTCTCGACTTCGCCATCGCCAGGAAATCATCCGCCAGACTGCCCAAGACTAAGAAGAATGTACTTGGGCTGCTCAACAAACCAGGGTTTGCCATCCTACACTCTGGTAAGTCTCATGCTGACCGAGACAGGATTCTTGATTTTATTAGCAAACAGCCTGGCTCGTGGTAACAGTGCATCGCCTGCCTGGACGACGAGGACTTCGAAGAGCTTGCTGCCCAGCCGCCTCCCCACATTGACGACCGTCTGCAGTACTTAGGACATATATTGCCCTCAAAATGACTCGACTGAAGGTAGTATAACACAACGATCACACCTGGGACACGCGTAAGTTTGACCTAACACCTACAGACAGCTAGACCCAGACATAATTTTGATAAACAGCCACAGACTTAGAAACCATTCAAGACTTAAAATCCCTGGTTATCATGTCCACCAGCAAAACATTTCTAATGAACAAAACGACGGGGTTGCCATTGCAGTAAGAACCAGAATCCGCCACAGGGTGGAAGATGACTTTTTATCAGAAACATTGGCCATTGTAATTGACACTATAGACGGGCCACTTATCATTGCAACAACCTACCTCCCTCCTCGGCGCCCATACATACTCCACCCTGACTTCCTTCGCCTCTTACGTAGACACACCCTCTACTCCTAGCAGGGGACCTTAATGCCAGACACACAACACTCGGTCACACAACTACCAACCACGTTGGACGCGACTTATTAAACTACACCAGCCACCAAACAGCGTTACACTTGGGACCTACTTTTCCTACCTTCTACGGACCCGCCTCTGCTTCCTCACCTGACATTGTTCTTGCCAACAGGGCCAATTTTCTCAACCACTATATTTCTCCAGGACCACTGACTACAAGTGACCACATCCCTATCATCATAGACATCTCCACCTCACCAATTTTCATACCCACATCACGACAATTCAATTACCGCAACACTGACTAAGACACTTTTTCTACAGACCCACTTCTAAACATGAGCGACAAGACAGACATCTCCAGGGGGACACTCATGGAGATAGATGAAGCTATATCTACCTGGACAGACAAAGTCCAGACAGCCATGACAAAACACATACCCACTAAGTCCTTCAGACTACAACCAGCTCCCTTTCCATCTCGTACCACACAACTACTCAGACTTAAGTTTTTAGCTTAACGACAGAGAACAGCTCGTCTAGGCTGGACCTACGATGACTTCCGACGATATACTGACATACGGACTCAACTCAGAGATGCTATATTGGCAGAAGCTAATGACCACTGGCGACGAACTCTTACAGTCTTATCAAACAATTACCAGGACCCAAAAATTTTCTGGAAGAAGCTCAAACTCCTTTCAGGAAGGACACAAGGACAGGACACTCACTTAATAAATGACGGGGGACGATAAGCCTTCTCTGACAAGGAAAAAAGGCAAATCTTGTCTGACATATGGGGCAGAGTGTATAGAAACACATTTCATGACGACTTCGACGAAAACGAACAGGTACAGAACTTCATTACTGAATACTCTCACAGAACCCATCCTCACGACAGAGTAGACCTAGACAGACTGACAGGCAACACACACCTAGACTGTCGTATCTCTTTCGAGAAGTTGTCTGGAGCCATCAAGGGTGGCAGGACTACTTCCCCCGGGGGAAGTAGGATAGACAGGACTCTACTTTCTTATCTCCCACAGACTGCGAAGAGAAGACTCCTCGACATCTTTAATACAGCCTTTTCTGCAGGATACTTCCCAATGCCTTACAAAGGAGCAGTGATGCGGATGATTCTCAAGATTGGGAAAACACCAACGCGAGCCGAAAACTACCGTCCCATCTCCCTCCTGGCAAGACACTGGAGAGGATCGTCACGCGCCGGCTTCAGTCCTACCTGGAAGACTCGAACAGCCTTCACCCAGCACAGTATGGCTTCAGGAGAGGGAGAGGCACCACACACGCCATCGCTGTGGCCACTGAGACCATGGCACTCCACCTTGCCTCCAACGACATCTGCAATCTCACCCTCCGTGACGTAAGCCGGGCGTTCGACAAGGTGTGGCATCAAGGGCTCCAGTTCAAGATACTACACCTGGGACTCCCAGATTCCCTCGAGCGCCTTCTCTGCAACTTCTTGGATGGCAGGAGTGCAACGATCAAGGTTGGGTCTCATATCTCAACCCTCTTCCCCTTGGAAACGTGGATGCCTCAAGGGAGCGTCCTTTCCCCAACCCTGTACACCATATACACCAAGGACTGCCCGGTCTCTGAAGCTGGAGTCAACGTCATCTACGCCGACGACATCTCCCAGGTGACCTGCTATCCAGGCCGGTCGCAAGAAATTCATCAGCCGTCTCCAAAAAGTACAGAACAGTGCCTTACGCTTCGCCCTCAACACCCGCTGGGACGACATTAGAACAACTGAATCACTCCACGAGAAAGCCTCCATACAGGCAATCAACGTCCGGCTCACCGACCTCGCCTCTTCTATCTGGCAACGGATGGCAGACGAAGGATGGGACCAGTTCAGCCGCCCACAGGATCTCCATGACGCAGCACCAGACCGCCAGCACACATGGTTTCCAAGAAGTCTTTTGGCTCTGGAGATGAACCCAAATCCTGCACCGAAATATAGTTAAGTAAAACAATCCCACAAAGTGACAACCGCCACTGAGACACATTAACAGACCAAAACCCTTAGGACAACACACTGCAATCACCTTTCACTCTTCCCCACAGAAACCCCCCTGGACCGCCGCACGCCTGAGCAATGGATGGGTCGCGATACCGGCGAGATGACGTGGACCAGGACTGATGTTGAATGCAGCCCCACCCCAACCCGGCACCGCTCCAGAGGGCTGGAAGGCACTGCACCACACCGACGACCACCCACCGCAGCGCCCCATCAGACGGGACGTGCCGGCGCCGCTGTCGGACAAAGCACCAGCGACCCAACGTGGACCGGGACTGATGGAGGAGGCAGCCCCCACCCCAACCCAGCCAGCTCCGGAGGGCTGGAAGGCACTGCACCACACCGAAGGACACGTCGCTGCGGTCGCTCGTCACCCAGGGCCTCCCCGGACCAGCGCTACCAGGTTTGGCCGCGGCACTAGCGCTAAGTGAACCGGGACTGATGTAGGAGGCAGCCCCCATCCCAACCCGGCCAGCTTCGGAGGGCTGGAAGGCACTGCACCGCACCGATGGTCACCAAGCTGCTACCGTGAGCCGCACAGGACGGGCTGTGACAAGGAGGAAAGAAAGTGCTGACCGTAGTCAGACTTACACGAAGTGAACGATAAACAAAGTGACTAGCGAACAGGACAAGACACATTTCTAAGTGCCGCAGACAACAAACACACACATCATTTGTACAGTCTCATCAACATATATACCTAATTCTCACTAACATATTTAACTAACTAACCTTTTTATAAGTGTAATTAAGCTGTTTACAAATATGTATATTATTATGTGACACTAATATATTTAACTAACTAACCTTTTTCATAAGTGTAATTAAGCTGTTTACATTATGTATATTATTATGTGATACTAATGTAACCTAACCTTTTTCACATCTCAATCCCATCTCCCACATCTCAATCCCATTTCAGTGTGGGTGGTTTTCCTTGGCTCTCCGGTTTCCACCCAACACTCAGCACTGCCCTGTGACGATCATCACTTTACCACAGCAAGCTCGCCCGGCTACTTTCCTTCTCTTACTTATTTTCTATTTTTCACCTTCTATCTCTTCCAGTGTATATCTAGTGAGGAGATACACCACCCCTTCTTCTGTATATATAACTTTCTGTAAATAAACTTATAAACTTAAACGCACTCACGCACTCACACACTTACACAGAAAAGCAGCTATGTACACACACACACACACACACACACACACACACACATATACTAATATGAGGTGCGCGCGGCTAAACCCTGATTTTTGTGTCTTGTGTAGAGGAGCAGTGGACGTCCATTGTGTGTGTACCACAACACAACGTGTAGGAAAAGAAAAATGAGTGCAAGATTTGAGTGTGTCGAGAGTTCAGTGAGCGAATCGTTTCAGTGTCCGCCTCTTCCACACAACAGTGGCTGTCCTGACCGTCACTCCTCGGCGCTAACTTGGCCACGACAGAGTGACGGTGTGATGGTGTTTGGACAGCCATTCGCACCACGTCTCTCGTCACCTGTGCCTCATAACAGTGCCTAATCATTAATAGCGAGCATCGGAGCCACTTTGCTGGGATACAATAATAATGAAGTGGTGTGCGAGTGTTCCAGGGTTGAAAACATAAGGGGAAGCTGCCTAACTTTGAAATAACATGTGCATTATTACACTACGCCGTGGATGACTTAGCTTGCCAGCGTGTGCGTGTGTGTGTGTGTGTGTGTGTGTGTGTGTGTGTGTGTGTGTGTGTGTGTGTGTGTGTCAATGTGTCACCATCACCGCTAGTCAGATCGCAGTTGTCACCAGTGTAAGTGGAGCCATTGATTCATGTTGAAGTACCTTTTATTGTTGTTGTGTTTAGTGATTCACCTTGCTAATTGTTCCCTTGGCGTGAGTGTTTCCCCATGCTGGTTCATGCCATCCACCTCACAACTCACCACACACTTGCCTCGCGATACACTGCACTTATCCACACCATTTTAGGCCTTGCTTCACTAACTCATTGAGTATTGTATTGCCTGCATGTTGAGTAATGATAATATTAACAACAACAATAGTAATATAAATAATAATTATAATGACCATTACTATTATAATAACAGAGATAACAATAATCTCATCCTATAGTCAGAAGCCATTTAGAGCATCATGATACCCTCTGGTTGTTACTGTTATTGTTAGTGTTATTGTTATTGTTGTTGTTATTGTTGTTATTATTATTATTATTATTATCATCATTATTATTATTGCCACTATTATTAGTGTTACTTCCGCGGGCTTGTTGACCTTGACAGAGATACAAGCCACACAAAATGCAATGTTTTAAAGGAGAAGTCACATTTCTCAGTAATTTCTTAACTAAGGCCATCAGAGAGAGACAGACAGACAGACAGACAGACAGACAGACAGACATACACTGTCACAGACTGTCACAGACAGACTGACAGACAGGCAGACAGACTGTCACAGAATGTCACAGACAGACTGACAGACTGTCACAGACAGACTGACAGACTGTCACAGACAGACAGACAGACTGTCACAGACAGACTGTCACAGACAGACTGTCTCAGACAGACTGTCACAGACAGACTGTCTCAGACAGACTGTCACAGACAGACTGTCACAGACAGACTGTCACAGACAGACTGTCACAGACAGACTGTCACAGACAGACTGTCACAGACTGTCACAGACAGACTGTCACAGACAGACTGTCACAGACAGACTGTCTCAGACAGACTGTCTCAGACAGACTGTCACAGACAGACTGTCTCAGACAGACTGTCACACACACACACACACACACACACACACATATTCTAGAAGGTAGTGGTAGGCTATGATGAGCGTGGACGTGTGTGCGCGTGTTCATATGGTGTTTGGTGTCCTAGTGGGTGGTGGTTAGCGTATATGAGGTAATGGGTAGGCTGTGTTGTGCGTGGGTGGGTGTGGGCGTGATATGAGTGTCTGAGGTGGTAAAGGAACATTCCTAACACTGAAGGAAAATTAATTAATGACAATTTAGCAGTAAAGTCATTGAAGAGAGTCAAACAAATAAAAAAAAGGTCGTGAATTATGAGGCCATTATGATATACACTGTATAAATGTATATCGTGTCATTCCATTTGTTGCAATGGTGACATCACTCCGTCACCTCGTTGTGCTTTGTGACCGTGGACATTGACAAATTGATGATTAATATTGAAGATCATTTTGATTGTTTGGGTGTGTTTTGGCGCCAAGCGAGCGACCAAGTGGCGCTCACCCTTGACATAAATGTTGTTATTTTACAGGGATGTGCCAGTGTGTTTGTCCAGGTGAGGAATGCTTTGTACAGAGCGTTGTTTGTCAATAGGTTTGTATTGCTGGTTTTCCTTGTGTGTGCTGTGTGGTGGTGGTGGTGGTGGTGGTGGTGGTGGTGGTTAGTGGTGGTTAGCGGTATCAGAATCTCATCTTTTCTTGGTGAAGGAGACATAACAGTTAATTTGGTAGTAGTGGAAGTAGTCACGTGTTAGGTGATAGCGGCACTGGTGGTGGTGTTAGGTCTACCCCATGCACACACACACACACACACACACACACACACACACAAGGTGGTTCCTTGAACCTCACACAACGACAACAGCTGGAGAGGGTTCAGAGGAGGGCGTTCAGGGTCATCCTTGGGCCTGCCTGTGTCCTACGAGGACGCCCTGCCTGCCTGAGTCTGCCGAGGCTGGCCACAAGACACCAGGAAGCCTTGGAAAAATTTGGGGAAGGACTGCTGCGTCATCCACGTCTCCGCCACCTGCTACCACCCGACGTGCCTCCCCTGCTCGCCACCCGACACCATAATCGCGTGGCGCCTTTGAGAGCACACGGATCAGTACCGGCTCAGCGCGGTGCCCACTATTGTGCGAGCTTTAAATAAATAAGTGAATTTCTAGGTTAAGTTTATCCATAGTTAGGTTAAGCATTTTTAGTTCATTGTGGTAATGTTCCACCCCTGTACATTTTCAGTGTATTTTTTTTACATTGCCTAATTAATAAACCGTTTATTATTATTATTATTATTTATTACACACACACTAGGGGGGTTGTTCTTAGTTTGAGTACACCTACGGGAGGGTGTCCAGATGGCGAAGTGGGAGGTGAGGGGCGTGAAATAGTGTGTGTGTGTGTGTGTGTGTGTGTGTGTGTGTGTGTGTGTGTGTGTTATTCACCTCGGTCGTTTACTGGTCACCCAGCAAGTCTTCACCATTACGGGGCGAGCTCAAAGCTCATAGACCGATCTTCGGGTAGGACTGAGACCACACCACACTCCACACACCGGGAAAGCGAGGCCACAACCCCTCCAGTTACATCCCGTACCTATTTACTGATAGGTGAACAGGGCTACACCTTAAGAGGCTTGCCCATTTGCCTCGCCGCTTCCTGGGATTCGAACCCGGACTCTCGATTGTGAGTCGAGTGTGCTAACCACTGCATTACGGGGTGTGTGTGTGTGGGGGGCGGTGTGGGATGTGTATGCACTGTGTTCCTGACAGGGTTTTTTGTGGTGTTGCAGTTGCCTGAAGTGGTGTCAGGGGCCTAACGCCATCTCCTACCAGGAGGCGGCGGAGCTGGTTGTGGGCTACCACTGCTCCCTCCGGCACAGCATGGGCGGGCCGCAGTGCAGCATTGTCACGGTAGTGGTGGGCAGCGTGGCGCGACCAAGCCCTGAGGCGGAGGCCATGTCGGCGGGCCAGGTGGTGCTAGTGGTGGTGTTCAGCACCGCTATGCCAGTGCTGGTGGTGGAATTGGTGTTGGTGATCGTGTGCATGAAGCGGAAACGCGTACGTGACTGCCCGTGTCGGGATGAGGAGGCGCGGCTTCAGAACGAGTAGAACATGGTGCACAACGCTGTGGGCGCCGTCAACAGTGTGTGGACCACCACATGATCTTCTACTCCCTAAACTTCCCCATCAAGAAACCCCTAAACACCATGCCACCGACTCCTCCCCTTGCATCACCCACACCACACCCACCTTTACCACTATCACCTCCATAACCACGACTACGAGAATCCCGCGGAGAACGCATACTCCGCAGTGCCCATGCGCAGCAGCAGTACTCAATAAGGATGTGTCGCGGGTCTCGCTTGCTGACCGCCTCGAAAAGGCCATTGAGGCACCGCCCAAACCCCGCGTCACGCCCACCTCGGACTCCAGCGCCCCATGCAAGGTGTTCCGGAATTCCTTCCTGCCGCGCACATACAGCCACAGGTCAGTACTCTCCACCCACGCGCGACTGCAGTAGATCGGAAATAATAAGCTCTGAGCTCGTTCCGTAGGGTAACGTCTGGCTGTCTCGTCAGAGACTGCAGCAGATCAAACAATGAATTACACACACACACACACACACGCCCGGTAGCTCAGTGGTTAGAGCGCTGGCTTCACAAGCCAGAGGAGATCAAACAGTGAAACTCACTCTCTCTCTGTGTGTGTGTGTGTGTGTGTGTGTGTGTAATTCTTTGTTTGATCTGCTGCAGTTTCTGACGAGACAGCCAGACGTTACCCTACGGAACGAGCTCAGAGCTCATTATTTCCGATCTTCGGATAGGCCTGAGACCAGGTACACACCACACACCGGGACAACAAGGTCACAACTCCTCGATTTACATTCCGTACCTACTCACTGCTAGGTAAACAGGGCTACACGTGAAAGGAGACACCCAAATATCTCCACCCGGCCGGGGAATCGAACCCCGGTCCTCTGGCTCTCCAGCGCTCTAACTGAGCTACCGGGCCGTGTGTGTGTGTGTGTGTGTGTGTGTGTGTGGTGGTGGTGGTGGTGGTGTGGTATTTACATGCTTATGTGAAGATAATTATATAAGCGGGTATTTTGATGGGATGATAGATATGTAAATGGACAGTTGGATAAACAAACAGATAGATGGAGAGGTAGGCAGATAGAGGAGGAGGAGGAGGTCTAGCTAAGCACTAAAAACACCACGATAATAAACATGAGATGATTGACTTTTAATTCCTAGTGAACAGTTTTCAGTATTTTTCATTAGCCTAACGTCAAGTCAAAGTTTGTTGTTGGGACGCCTGGAGAGATGGGCAGCACTATCAGGTACAGGATTTGCGATGACAACGGCTTGGAGTGTGCGCCATGATGGACTCACTCGCCTTGAGTTGCCAAGCGTCACTTCAAGACATGTAGCCTGAGCCGCCAACACCACCTTCACATCACCATACAATGTCAGGACGCGTCTGGCTGGCCACACACTATGCACATTGAAACAAACATTTATCAAATAGTGTGTGTGTGTGTGTGTGTGTGTGTGTGTGTGTGTGTGTGTGTGTGTGTGTGTAATAAAATGTGTTGTAGTTTGGTTTGTGTTTCTAGTCTATCCTTAATGGAAGTAATGAGCATATATTAGCCAGTTTCATGAGCATATGGTTTGTGGCTCTCTCATGGTGACTTCACCTCTAACTTGGTCACTCTTTTACTTCTTTTCGTGTTAATATATTATAAGTCTAGTCCTTTTTATCTCTATCACGTTCTACATTCTCTCTGTATTATCTATATATATTATCGTTCTATATGTTGTATATTATGTATCTTATATATAAATATAACATATGTATTATTTGTATTATAATATATATATATTATCTTATATCTAAAATATATATCTATGCTATATAATATTATCAAGTTCAAAATAAAAAATAAATGATGGCGTCATCATAGTTCTTTCTTTTTCTATTAATTTTTGTGAGTATCTCTTTCTAATATCTATGACAATTAGAAATATTCTCTTCTTAATATTTTTCTTTCATT